>NW_010121824.1:0-16867 GCF_000699245.1 Pterocles gutturalis
GCCGGGGCTTGTGTCTGAGCGTATGTACCATCACAGCAAACCGTCACGGAAGGGGGATTTAAAACGTAGTTATTATCCTCAGGGGGAAATCTCAGCATCAAGAGGGGAATATACGTGCATACTGTAACTCCTATTAGTGTTAATGGGAATTATGTGTGTAAATCCCCAAATCCCAGTGTACAAAGATGAGAGCGTCCCCGTAAGGGTCTGAAATATGCGTTTGAATTAAGTCTGACTGTTGGGAAACTCATAATGCTGTGGCTGTTGTTATAAATTTATAGTTACTAGGACTAAGTTTCACCTGAAACAACAGAGCCTGAAGTGCTATTTGTTCCAGCAAATTATTTTGTTAGATGTGATAATCAGTTCACAGCAGGACTGTGAGAGGCTACTCAGATTGTTGACAATTCTGGGTCCCATCCAGCTTCAAGCAGCTTCTGAACCAGCTCCAAAGGCCACAGAGGGGACTCCCAAACCCAGCTCCTTAGGGAGACGTGACCAGGGCAAGGCTTACTGTCCACAGCCACTTCCCAGGACAACCCTTTCCCAGGGGCGGAGTTACCTGTTCTGCCAAGTGCTCCCCCCCACCCCTCCGAAGCACAAACCATAGGCGAGACTCAGAAGAATTGCTCTTGTTCCCAGCCCCCTGTATTTTGCCAGCTGGATGAGATTTTTTTGTTATGAGCTAAGTGCCTAAGACACAGTCTGAGGTGGAGGAGGAGCTGCAAATCAGTTCTCCGTGACTTACTGGACTACTCTGTAGTTTATTTTAGGAATTATGTGACCTAAGGGTATGCCTTCCACTAGCATCACCTTTGAATCAGGAAGACACCTTTCACAGGAGCTTTTGTCCCACGTTTATCATCTCAACCACAGATCAGATTTTATTCCAGGGTATCCCTCCTCTCAACCTCCCCGGAGGCTGGGAGGAAGGAAACCCCGTCCTGACCCTCATGTAGCAGCAGCTGCATCAGGTGCTTAGTCATACCACTGTGGGAGAAATGCCATGGGGCTGGGGGGCTCCTAACAGGGAAACATGTCTAAAGAAGCCAAGGTCGTGACTTCAGCCTGCCCTATGTCACTTCATCACCTTGTTATTTGGCCCAACACCTAAAGAGACATGAAAGCAGAGAGGAGAGGTGTGGAGGGCCTGAGCCAGCAACGCATGCATGACAAGGAGGGGTCCCCTTGTCAGGGGTGTCCAGCTTACATGCTGCAGGGATGCAATGGTGCTGGGTGCCAACACGAGCTTCAGGGCCGCTGTGTACAGAGACTGCCACAATCATGGTGGGAAACACCTGCCAAACAGCTCCTCACCCCCTCCCACTGTCATATTTTCTCCTCCTTCCTGTCTCTTTTCATATCTGTGCCCAAGACTCTTCGTTCCCCTTGAGAGCAGACATGTGTGCCCCTTAATCCTGTGCAGTCCCAAGGTTAGGCTGAAACAGACCTGCACGTAACACCACCTTTGATTTAAATACCATTCATAGAGACAGGGAGTTGCTTTATTCTGAATGATCCCTTAGTCTATTGAGTTATTTGGAATAGTGCAGTTAATTATTTTTAAACCCCACTCTCCTACATCAAGTCTGGGTGTGACTCAAACAAATTCACTTTCAAATCTTGTAATGGAATAGAAGGATTGCCAGTCCTCATTAAAAACACCGCAAAAGCCACAGCAGCAGTGCTGTGTTCCTTCTAATGATTTGTTTCACTGATAGATCAAACGGCCTGTTGACAATGGTTGACTGCAACTGACAGCCTCTTCTAATAAGATAGAGAAGTTGTACATTTTATTGATTATAAAGCAAATTGGGTTTTTGTCCCTTTAAATTTTTTATTGGCTACAAAATGGAGGACTTATGCCTTGGAAATTGCGGTTTGCCATGACATTGCACTGAATTATAATCCTAACCTATTCATGCTTCCTCAAAGGCCTAACCCATTTGCCTGCCTTGCAAGCATGTTGTAAAATGCCCCACATTTACATATATATTTTCAGGAGCTTTTTGTTCAAGAACTGCAGCAGACTCAAGAAAGGGAAAGGGGCTGAATGGGCAAGAATTCTCAAGACCCTGGAATTTTAAGAGTCTTGTAATATCTCATCACAAGCTACAAGCTCAAAGTAGATATTTTTAGATAAGGTTCTTAGTTTTTTGTTACACTGGAGGTGAAGTTTTTAATCCCTTCTGGCTCTGAAGATCTATGCTCCTGAACATCCTGGGAATGGAGCTCATATTGCCAAAATAAATCTAACACTGTCTAGATCAATATTTAGGGTCAGATCTCACAGAAGCTCAAGGCACATCAAGGAGCTCTTTAAAGGCCAACCACCAAAATCAAGACCCCCAAATCTGCTCTCAGCATCTCTCTTGCAACCCTAGATATCTCCCTGCCTGACCCCAAGTTGTGCAGGCACCTCCAGCTCTGCCTGTGCCTTTGCACAAAATGGAGCAGGTACACGGGGATCTGCAGTGATACGATGCCCGAGTGGTACCCGAGTCCTCTGCGTTGCATCATCCAAAGGAGGAGGCCAGCAAACACCTACAACTATCAGGGCAGAGGGCCTCAAAACCACCATAACATCAGCTTTACTCTCCTAATATAATGAGAGGGGGAAAGGGAGATGAGAGCGGTTGCTCGTCCCTTCCCTGACCTGTCTTTGCGGATAAGCAAGCTAGAGCACTTGACTCTGGCAGTAAAGCTGCGTAGTTGAGACAGTGGCAGGGAGGAGTCCTGGCTTCTGGTCTCTAGTCTCAGGGCTGCTTCTGTTCTCTTGCTCTTCCTGCTCATCCCTAGCAGCTGGACAATACAAATGGGAAGGAAAACAAAACAAAACAAAATAAAACAACTTGGAAGGAGCTGTCAGAGCACACCCTTCTGGCTCAATGCACTTCCAAGGGGAGAGACATTCTGGCCCCTCTTGGCCTCATGATTTTTTGCCTTTGGTAGCTGAGATTTGTCAGGAAACATGCCCCTAATGTGCCGAGTTCCAGCTCGTGGGCAAGTGCCTGGCAATTGCTCCCGACAGGTAAGAGATGCAAATCTCAGCCCTTACAGGAGCTGGGGCATGCCCTACCCAATGCACTGCTCCCAGCTACTGGGCACTTAAGTATAAATGGATCAGTGTTGTCATTGCTGTTGGCTACAAATTAAGGGGGGAAAACCCCAGCCCTTTCTGTATTATTAAGCAACTGGATACAGGTTGCGTCTCCCAGAAATGCTGGATTCAGCACATATGATGGCAGTTGCCTTCCTAGCAATCACCTCTGCCTTGAGAGGACAGACTGTCCCCATCCTCCTCCTTTTTCAACCTTGTTCTTATGTAAGAGAAAATAGTACAAAATGTCAAATACAACACCACCATGAAAAACATCACTCTGGACCGATCATTTTATCCATATGACCCTTTGCGTGCTCTCATCTTCAGTCTCTTTCAGGAAGGAGAAAAGCACACATACACACTCAGACACACGGTGTCCACAGCAGGTGACAAGAACAACTCTGTGTTGGAAACTCAGTTTCCAGCTGCTTTAGGGTGGGCAATTCATGATGAGACACCACAAATGGATGCTACTGGCCTGCAACAACTGCGGGCTCTCATCTCCCAGGGTCTTCCATCCCCATGGGGACACCAGCTCCCAGATCAGCATGTCTGGTCTGTTGGTCTGGAAACTGGATCTGAAATACAGCTCCTCAAAGTGGTGGTATTTCCACAAGTGGTGACTAACTGATTAAACCCATAGTTTGGCACTTATATACATTATTCTATTTTAAAACAAGTGTCTGAAGTGGTTTAGTAACTCCACCATTGATTTTAGTGCCAGTGTTTGAATTTAGGAGACTGGTTTGAAAATTTTGGCCCAAGTATCTGGGTTATTACCAGGTAACAGCCATTCATTCAGAAAGGATCAGTTAAAAGAAGCTTGCAATGCAACAGTTCTGTCCTACAGAGATTGAAAGTTCTTTGGTTTCCTGTTTGTCGATTGGGTGCTTTCACCAGTGCTCAAGTCCGTCAAAGGGAGAAAAAAAAATTAACAGAGTTTCATAGAAATATTGCATTCTTTCCTAGAGTGGAGGCAAAACAAACAGAAGTTTGAAGTAAACAATCTCTACCAGCAGAACTTTTCCCCTTTTATTTCATGAATTACAATGCCCTTCAGCCAGGAGAAGGCAGAGAAAGTTCTGCCAGGAAAAAGAGTTATTTGAAAAAGTTTAAAGTAAACTTTTGTTTGCTTTGCTGTGCATACACACACACACAAAGAAAAAAAAAAAAAGAAGAGAGACACTTTCTTCTTCTACTTTAGTGCTAGGTAGAAAGAAAATGTATTTCTCTGTATGAATTGGTACATGGCTGGCAGAAGTAAAGGCAGGTTTCCTCACAGTCATGCCTCTGTGCTTAACAGTGATCTGGAAGAACATTGTGAGAAATAAAGTAGGACTGTCCTGTTCACGTAGGAAATGCAGACCAGTGGAAAAAACAGATATGAGCATCTCTGATCGTTACAGTGATGTAAACAAGTACAAAGCTACCAAAGTCAAACAGCATCATTGTATTCTAATAAAACTGCTCAATTGATCTTTTTCTTCTAAATCTCTGTCCCTTTCTAAGGAAGACAACAGCTATGGTCTGTTTTCATTCACACTCCTGTAAATCTGGAGTAACTGGAAGAGAGCTACAAAAGCTCCATAGTTGGTTAGGACAGAAATTCTGACTAAAAAGTAAAGCGGCCTCAAAACAACAACCATCACCTTTTGTGAAAAATGTTCCCATTTCTGATCAATTCTAAAGTTTCCATTTGAAACAGACTCCTTGATCAGAAGTTAATAAAAGCATGTCATGTGAAATACAGAGCACGTTATAAAACACATAAGAAAAATAGGGTTGTGTCCTGAAGACTTTAAAACAGGCAGAATAAAAAAGAGAAAAAGAGACAAAGGAAGATGAAAAGATATTTCTAGCAATGCATAAGCAAAGTGGGATAAAGCTGAATAGCAGTTGGATTAGAGCAGCGTGAGTTTGTTTTTAAAGTACATCCCTCCTCTGCACTTCCACCCTCTCCCGTCTGCCCCTTGGCCCTGACCTTGTTCCTCCCCATTTCAAAAGAGCCGTCCCTCCTTATTTCCCTTCTGACCTGCATTCCTCATTGCTGGCTGTAGCGTGGTGATAAAGGCACCAGCAAACCCATCCAGCTTGCCTAAGATCAGAAGACACGGTGATGTTAGCAAATTAACTGATTGGTATAAAACAAAAGGGGGAAAAAAGTTGTCAGGAAGCTGAGAACTTTTGAACCCGTTTAAACAAATAAGTGGCAGAGGAGCAGGCTTGCCTGTCACAGGAATATCGTCTGCAAGAGCCAAGCCAGAGCTTGGAAGCTACAGTAACTAGATGGAGTCTCAGTGAGCAGCCCCTGGTAGGGGAGCAAAGCTATTTAAGCAAGGGCAGTTCCTGCCTTGCAAAAGGTAGGACACACTGGGACGCTCCCCGCTGCCATTTCCAGCCTGTACTTGATACCCTCCAGTTGCTTCAGTCTGCAAACTGCGCAAAGGGACAATGAAGCCTCATTGTGCACTGCCCTTATGATTATGCTTTCAAGGGCCCTGGGCTGATAAAGGAAGTGTGCCGTACTGAAAATTATTGCAGTAAGGCTTTGAGATACACACAGACTCACTTATTTAGTGATATTAACTGGCTTTCCTTCTTTTCCATCAGTGCTAAGAGGGTTAATACCTTCCTCCTGGGCTGGCCTCCAGAGATTTTGCTCTCTGTGGCTCCAGATGGCTTTCAGAAATCTCTAAAGTTTTTCTACCCTCATTAGTGACAGATGTGGGAGTTATAATTTGAAATTTAGGTTCACTAAAGTAAAGCATTGTGAAATCCCAGGAACTCTCAGAAGCACTCTTAAATGCGCCAGTGGCATGGATCACAGAAAACATGCTCTCACGTAATGCTGAACCAGAGACTTTATTACCAGCAACATCACTTTCTTTTTCCCTCTCCACTTTGTCTCAGACTTCCAGTACAGCCTTCCCTGGGAGCCTCTCGCTCGGCTTTTGCTGCTCCCCTAAAGCAGCAGGCCTGGAACCTCGCAGCTCGGTGGGTCACTGCCGCGGCACACTGGCAGCAGGCCTGGCAGCACCCTCTCCTGGCAGAGCCTGGCCTGCCTCCCGCCATCCCGCATCCTGCTTCAGGTGCCAAAGCCAGAGCCAGGCACTAACTCTGTACTGGTACCAGCCCTGCTATCTCAGTACATTTATTTCAACTGGCACCTAAAGTAACCGGAACCAGAACCCATCTCAACCACTGCTTTTGTCACGAAAGCGGACAGATTTCTTCATTACTTCCATGCAGCATGCTTGAGAACCACATCCAGAGCATGTTTACATTACAAGCTCCCTTCCTTTCTTCCTGCTGTAGAGAGCAGAGTTCTGAAGCGTGGCCACACTCCTGGAGAGGATGTTTGCTTTGGCAACCAGCCCGTAACGCTCATCTGCAGAACCTGACAAGTAAAGCCTCCAAGAGCAGCCTGCACTGGCACTGTACAAGGCCTGGAGAAGGTACTATTGCTTCATTGTCATTACATCCAGCCCTTCACCAGCAGCTCTCGTATGCAGAAGAGACACAGCACAACTGTTGCTTGTGACGTTCTATATCAGTATTGCTTGAATTTTGATCTGGGAGAGGAGGCTTAAAATAGCCATGCAATGTGATCATTTCTGAATGAGCTTGAAGTAGATGGCATGTAGTAGAGAGAATCTAACTTTTTTGGTCATTCAAGGAGTTAAGATAACTTTGATGACTTGGAAGGGCAGGCAGCTTACGTTGAAAAATGATTTTATGTAACTAGTGTACACTACGTATAAGTACACAGTATGCTTCTGTTCATCCTTCTCAGCACAGACATACAACACATACAGAGAACAATATCTCACCCTAAGGTTGTCAGATCCAGGAGCATGCCACTCATGTGTAGCTCACAGGATACGTATTCCATGCACAGAATGTCCTTCTGAAGAAACCAATAGTTTTAAAGTAGAAAAACCAACCAAACAAGACTATTCAAGCCATGCAACAGTATAAGCAGATCTCATAGGCTTACAAGGTTTCATGGAAACTAAGCAGAACCACAGGATCTTTCCCTGTTCCTTCTGCTGTTCCTGCATGATTATGCTGTCTGATTCACTAGCCTGTAGTATTTTTAGCCTAGAAATGTGGCATACAAATCTTTCACTAAAAAGGTCACATATAGGATACCACTAAGAGTTGTTTTAGGATTCAGTTGACTTTTTTCATTTTTGTTCATTTTCAAGGGAGACATCCCAACAAACTATTACAATTTGGTGCTTCTCTCAGTTTCCAAATAAATCTGGCTGTTTCCCCCCTGTTTCCCCTTTTAAATGCTACTGCCTCCTCTTCCCCATCACTCTTCCCCTTTTGTCAAGTTCAGTTATTCAGACAGGGAAGCATGTGGTTCTCTAGATAATAGCTCTCAACTACCCATTTTGTCCCAGAATTTACAACTCCCCCCCCTTTCCCCCCCCCAAACTTTACATATTTACATTAGAACACACTTCATTGTTTTATTACCCACCTAGTATCACTGGTTTTGCCTTTTATCCCACCTCTCTCTCTTTCTGCCTCTCTCTTGCAGCACTGAGATCCCCCACTCACTGCAGAGCCAAACATCCCTCCACAGATGTATGGTCCTCCCGGCACTGGAAGGCAACTGCAGGTTGTGGATGCTGGCTACAGCAGGGATGGGAGGGTCTCTGGACAGGTATGTCCTCATTTGTACCTGCCGAAGGAGGGTGGATACATGGCTCTGCCCCATCCATTTAGAGAGAAGCTCTATGCACCACTGCTTCTGAGAGCAAGGAGTCAAACCCCAAAGTCTTTAGGAGTTACAGGCACTAAGTCCCAATTGTAACAACAACAAACCAGAGCAGATCATAAGAAGGAAGGTTATCCTTCACCAGGATGCACACTATAATTGCAGTGAAGATATACTTTGCTTTTCTCTGCTTCCATGCAACCTGCCTGCTGAAGAGGCATACAAGCTGCCTCTCCCTTAGCTGGCATCCATACTAAATGGTTACAGCTGCTCCTAATTTCATTTAGGGCCTAACCCCTTGATGACAGAAGCTGTGAGTTGTGCACGGAGTTTGATGGGTCCTATCTGGGTATTTGCGCATGATATATCTGCAGCTCTCTTACACAGCAAGGAACATATTTTGAGTTTAAGAAGTGTGACCTGATCTTTCATCACTAACAAAAATGAGTTGATACTAACATGGTTAAGGTGGGCATTTGTAAGTGTGTCAAGAGGAGGGAAAAAAACCCATGTACTTTAAGGAAGACAGACATGAAATCAGCAATGGCTCAAGAGTGGCAAGAAAAGCAGCTTTAAATTCACCTTAAAAAACCCAAGAAAAGCTTATAACATCAGTGAACGAAAAACAGCTAAACAAATTTCCCTATTGATAATGAGCAGGAAACCCAGTGCCTGAGATCATGAGTTTATGCAGATCTGTTATTACTGCAAATTGACATTCTAAGACCCTGATCATGCAACACTTGCACATATGCTTAACTTTATGCACATGAGCAGTCTCATTAACGCCAAAGACTTAGTCGTGCATAAAACTGAGCAAATGCATGAGTGTTTGTAAGACTGGGATTTAAACACAAGGGATAGAAAACAAATTTACTGTATCATCAACAATTATTTCTGAAATACATCAGAATCCAAGGTGGTGCCAGAAGTCTGTTTAGTGTAGAAACATTCAAAGAGAGAGGGGAGTGGGATTTTGAAGACTGCTGCCTTTAACTCAATCCGTTAGGCCCAATAATGGTGGGTCAAACACAGGAGGAAAACATCCCTGCTCAGATTAAAATATAAATGATTATGGGTATTGGGGACATAGTATCTCCCATCACACTTTACAACATAAACTGGGTTGCCTCTTAAAAACACAGATTTCAAACTTAGTTATTGTAAAGAAGAACTGGTTATAATCAACTTGAATTAGACTAAATTATTCAGCAGTGTCTCACAAAAGTCTTACAAAATTAATTTAAATGGGGTTAGGTTTGTGTGGATTCAGAACTGACTGCAGCATTTATACAGTTACAATAACACAAAGGCTCACATTGTAAGAGGTGCCTATTGCACTGCAGTGAAGACTGATGCCTAGTCTTCGAGCTAGTTTTGATTAGAATATTCAGCAACGCTTCAGAAAACAAAAGAGCTCCCTTATGTTATGAAACCTGATGAAAATATGCTATTTCCTTAGGAATCAAAAAAAGTAAATACAATAAAATTTGAGTACTTACCAGCAAGACAAGAAAAAACCAAGAGCTGTATAACAACTTCTGTAGAAGCAAAGCTTCTGACAAATTTAAAGGGATAGCTCTGGAAAAGGAATACTGGGAAAAGTGCAATCCTATATTGTGAAGATGTAAAAATAAAGCCTCTACAAAAAAACAAGGTCTTGTTATCAAAAATAGAATCAGTCAAAAGTCACATTTATGTTTCATGATAATTTCTGTATGCTTTTTAGGCTTTTTTTTTTTTGTTACAGATTGAGAAAAATATACATTCTCAGCAGTCAGTTTTACTGCTACTTTTTTTTTGTGGTTTTTTTTTTCCCCCTCCCCATACTTTCTATGCTTCTCACCCAGTAGAATTGCTGCTGTCAATTTTGCTGTGTAACAGTAAAGTTGAGGGAATTATGGTACTTTCTGTTCACCACATCTTGCAGTTTGTTTCAAAGCAGCAGTTCCAGGACCTCTGGGTAGCATGCAAGGCTGTGTATGTTACTGCTGGTGAAGTCTGGGTATTGCAAGGACTCTTGGTTCTCTGTAGGGTTTGTTCAGGGGGGTTGTCATGGAGATAGAGTCTGAAAAAGGCAGTATGGTCTTTCATGGGGCTGCAGTCTATATGGACAGGCTGCCCACAGCAATGGCCATGAGAGCTGAGCTGGCAGGGAGCCAGGCAATTTGTGAAAATGCTTTAGCACATTTGCACTTGACATTTTGGTTGTGGTTACATGGAGTATTGGTGCATTGATGACCAGCTGTTTTCAAGTCTGCATCCATCTTAAAGGCTTAATTTTACATAAAAATAGATTTGGGGAGTGACTGTGGTGAGGTAGCATCTTCAATTCTGTAATCTCACAGCAAAGTAATGCTGCAGGTCCTGAATATATGAGAAGAGAGTGGAAAGAGTAGCACAGGCTGGAACACGTTAGCTAGGAGCCCTCCTCCCACCAGCTCTTTCCCAAAGGAAAGAAAGTTTTAACTTTTTTTTCATGGGTTAAGTTTGTCTTTTTTATCTCACAGAATCACAGAATCACAGAATGTTAGAGATTGGAAGGGACCTCGAAAGATCATCTAGTCCAATCCCCCTGCCGGAGCAGGACACCTAGATCAGATCACACAGGAACGCATCCAGACGGGCTTTGAATGTCTCCAGAGAAGGAGACTCCACAACCTCTCTGGGCAGCCTGTTCCAGTGCTCTGTCACCCTCACTGTAAAGAAGTTTTTCCTCATATTCAAGTGGAACCTCCTATGTTCCAGCTGGAACCCATTGCCCCTTGTCCTATCACTAGATGTCACAGAGAAGAGCCTGGCTCCATCCTCCTGACACTCACCCTTCACGTATTTATAAACATTAATTAGGTCACCCCTCAGTCTCCTCTTTTCCAAACTAAAGAGACCCAGCTCCCTCAGCCTTTCCTCATAAGGGAGATGCTCCATTCCCTTCATCATCTTTGTGGCTCTGTGCTGGACTCTCTCTAGCAGTTCCCTGTCCCTCTTGAACTGAGGGGCCCGGAACTCATCTATAAAAGTTTCAAAGAAGGAGGCTGGACTTGTCCTGTGACTAACTGGCACCCAACAAGAGCGTGATTCTGAACTGGGCTTTAAGAGACTGTGATGACAAAGATATAAGAAGTAGTGTTATTGCTGAGAAAAGAAATACTGCAAGTGTAGCAGCTGGAGGAATCAGCCCTGCAAATATTTATTCATTCTGCCTAATGTCACCATGTGCAATTTTGCTTTGTATCACTGGTCAATAAGATGCACGAGTTTGCAAATTCCTGGCTTCAGGGCACCACCATGTTCTGAGTTCAAGGACTGTGACAACTGAATAGTGGAGGGAAGTCTGACATGAATTTGAGCAGTATTTATGGTGCTTTCAATGCCTACCTGCTTCATTCCAGTGGGTAAAGAGCGCAGGCGATCTATTCATCAGCACAGCTCTGGCAGAATCTCCCAAAGGCTGTGATGATAATTAACTCCTAAATGTTGCGGTCTCTTTGAAATACACTTCCAGTTCTTTGAGGAAATAATTATTTCCGAATAAACGAGTCTTTCTTAATCCAGACCTTATTTATTATATTCTGAAGCACACCTTGAAATGCAACACTGAACACAAATTTCTCTTTGATTGGTTTAATGGAAACAATTTCTCTCTTCAGCAAGCACTTGCTTTCAGAGTGAAACCGTAACATTTTACTTTTATCTGTCTTGTCAATCACTGATTTTTTTTTTTTTTTTTCCTGCTGGCCCCACCTGGATATGTCACATACCTCTCAAAAGCATGTAATCTGAAAAGATGCCGAACGGAGTTTTTATTTTTCAAACCAGTCAACTAGTTACCAGTTGATCTGACAAGTGTGTCGTACAAATTTATTTTGGAAAAACAGTTTGTTCAGCTAATGCATGGCACTGGAGTGCAAGTTTCCCGAACAAAATCATAACTACTGTGCAACTGCTATTTTTCCAATTTGATATTTTGTATCATAGCCTCATAGAATAATTCAGGCTGGAAGGCACCTCAGAGGGTCATCTCATCTACCTTCTTTCTCAAAGCAGGGTCAGGTACGAAATCAGGTTGCTGGGGGCTTTATCCAGCCTTAAAAACCTCCAAAGATTTTAACAGAACTGCACAACCTCTCTGGGCAACCTTTTCCAGTGCTTGCCTGTCCTCACAGTGAAAAGGTTTTTCGTCATATCTTGCTGAAACCTCTCTTTTTTCAGTTTATGACCATTGTCTCTCCTCCTCTCTCTCTGCTGGTTTGGGGCTCATGTTACTAAGGGCTGTGACAAACAAACCCTTTTATTTCTTGTCAGTATTTCCACATGCATTAGGGAGGACAATTACAATATCCTTCAGGCTCTGAGGCAATAAATCTAAACAAAATTTTTCTGCTCCTAATGTGGCTGCATTAAAAGATGAAAACTCGTCCTTGCATGCAAGGAAAACAGAGTTTCAATGAAGATCTGACCCAGAGACTAGAGAGCACAGTTTTCCTATAAAAGATGTTATTTCATTAAAAAGACTATTGTAACCTAAACACTTTATGATAAATTTTCTTTCCAAGGAACTTTTTCAATCTCACTGAGCATGCTGAAGTCATTATAGATTTACTAGAGGTACTCCTTTATCCAAACAGACTTACTATAGGTTAAATTTCTGCAGGAGATTAAAAATTATGTATTAGTAGATATCCTTCTAAAAATACTCTTTTAAGTAATATGTATCTGCATCTTCCCAAACTTGGTAGAACATATACAACAGCAAAGGAAATACAGTAAATAATTCAGGAGAAATAATATATAACTGTGAGAAACTTTTATCACTGTATTTATTTAAATGCAGGGAAACATGTCAAAATGTGAAAGCTAGGCATTTGAGTTTATTCACATATTTTACATTTAAAAGACCAACAGATTTATTTTTTTTTTGCAGAACAAAAGATTCCTCTTGTGGTTTCCAAAATTTTGTCAAAGCCACGGAATATACTTAATGAAGCATGTCACTGCAGTGTGTACAATGAAAGCCTTGTGTATATGGAAACAAGATAAAAAACAAACAAATTTGACCGTTACCAAAAAAAAGGTTTCCTTTAATATAAATAAAATTCCGAGTAGTGCTTTATTTTAACAGACAACGCAACAGTGGGATTTATTAACAACTCCATATTTACAGTCATAAATGGTAAAAATACTGGGCTTCATCTGAGATCTGAGACACTTCCTGAGCAGGCAATGTGGACTGAAAGATGCTCAGCACTTCAGATAAGATAGGTGCTAAAAGGGTGAAGTTAAAACATACTTTTAAAATGGCAAAGGTGGCACTGCCGATGCATCATGTTTATACTCTGATCCAGCAAAACTTGCACCTGGAGTACTCCCTTTGATTTCAGTAGATCTATGTATGCTCCTAAGGTTAAACACAGGGTAAGTGTTTCAAAACCAGAAACCTCAGAGGAAGACAACTGCTTGACTCAAAGATGCTATGAGTAGAGAAAACTCCTGTAATTACAGTTTTAGGTGGTATGGAGGCACACGACCTTGAGTTTAAATCTGTATTCTTCTGCATGGGTGATTTCAACCACTTGACTTTTAATTTGATCCTACAAGGACTCTATTCCAAATATCTCTATGGAGTGACAAACTTGTGGAAGCATCTTCTCCCCACAGCCTCCAAAATCATAGTGCCAGTTTAACAGATCTCAGTCTTTCTTTTTGGCAATTAAATAAAACAAGAACCAGACCTTTTTCAAAGTATTCACAAAATAATCATTCACTTACAAAACGGCTGTCTCACCATGCTTCTATCAGATCTGACCTCAGCTCTTTAGATCTAAACAGTTCTTTAAAAGTTATAAAAATAAAGAATTGATGAATACACAAATATATATTTCAGAGTGATAAGAGAATAATATTAAACAAATTCCTTTTTAAATCTACTTTAAATTAAAAGAGATGTTTTCAAAATTCTGGGCTGAAGCAGATCTTTATCTATTGACTCTTTAATGGAACTCACTCCCTGCAGATGGCCACATACAACTTAATGTAAGAAGCTCATTACTACAAAAAAAGACAGTGAACATGTTTCCACTAGCAAAGCAATTAATGAAATATTCTGTGCCAGTTGGTTTTTGGTATATTGCCTTCAAGAATTGCACGTATCTCTAATATTAGAAAAAAACCCCAAGTCATGAAAATATTGAGCTTCTTTAGAAATTTGCCTCTTCCTCTGGTCTCCATTAATTTTTTTTTTTTTTTTGCAATAATCAGTTTGTTCTGTATAATGTTTTTATACAGCATAATATAAATGCTCGACATGAATGCACACATATGGACAAAACCAGTCAGTAATTCAGTTAAGAGACATGCCTCCTCACTGGGTCATTTCATATTTTCAAAATGCCATGTTTTTTCTGAAATATCTGTAACAACATCATATAGATTGCTCCCTTCTTCCACTGAGATGCTCACACATGTTTTCCTTCCATTTATCTCAAGCAGCCGAAACAGCAAGGAACATTTTTGAACAACCTGTAGTACTCTTCCTGAATCTGAAATAAAAATATTGAATTAATATAGGAAATAGATTTATTAATAGGTCTATCTGTCTTTTTGGTCATTTTGTACTGCTCCCATTACTAGATGTTTTTAAGGTGGGGCTGCTCTGGAGTTTAGGACAGGTTACTGAAGAACGTTTTATCTTGGGATAGTGTGAGTAGCGTGAATCTTTCTGCTGTCTGGAAGGACTGGGAGTGCATGTATTGCGTTATTTCATCAGGTAGATGGCACTATAACCAGTTTTACAATTTTAAAGAACATTTTTCCATGTTTCATGCGTTGGTTTTAAAACTGTGAGGAAATATGTGAGAAGGTAAAAAATGGGCAGAGGTTCTGTCTCCAGTGAAATAGCAAAAAGTTCCCCTCTTCCCTCCTCTCCTCCATCAATGGCACAACGATTTTCTCCCTTGCTCTGATAAAATGTTTCACACCACAGCTCCACCGCTGGGCTGGGCACCTGCCTGTGCATGTACACAAGACTGCCCGAGTCACTTTGCATAAGGAATAGGACACTTACCTTCCTAGACAACACACAAAGAAATATGAAGATGAACATCCCCTGGAATGCATTGAAGATTGTAAAAAGATATGCAGTAACCACAGATCCCTGTACGACATGGAGGACCCCGAAGATCCAGGTAGCACCAAGGAGGAACAGGAGAGCAAGAGCACCTCGAGCACAGGATCTAGGCAGGAAGGAAACATCGTGAACAACATGCAGGCGTGTGCTATTTTCCTTCCTTCGCTGCTTTGGATGGTGAATGCTGCCTAGGCATTTTTTCTCAGCTGCTGAGGCCTGAGAAGTGCAAATGCATGGGCTGTGCTTTAGGGTGTGCTGTAACACTGCGGCAGCAAGAGGCTCACATCATCAGAAGAGCAGAGGAGTAAAACTGGAGGGCCTGAAAACACTGGCTTCTTTAATCTTCGGATATGTTTTCTCTGGTGTACTGCAGCACCATATGATTTGATTTAAATCCACTGTTAGTGTAATTCCCCAAGGAAAAACATATGTCTGTTATGAAGCATTCCCCCACTTTTCCTCCTCCCCCTTAGCCTCCTCAAAAAATAACCCAGAAAAATGTACAGTATGCTCTTAGGTCAGTACATGTGCATGACATCAAAGGGTTCTCAGGCTACCTCTCAGGTTCACTGCAGAAGACGGTGCCAGTTGTAAAGCTAGACTTTCTTTCATTCTTTCTCTTTTTAAAAAAATTTTTGTTTTTAGAACACAAATACTCTTAAAAGGCTCCTGGGTCAGAATATTGATGTTTTAAAATTATAGGAACTGATTTGCTATTTTTTTTTCCAACATGCTGCAGAGCTCTGCTCACAGACTTCAGCAAATTACAGCATGTTGTCTTGGAAATGAAGCCACTGATTACTTTCTTATTCATTCTCAGCCCAGTCATTGCAGGACTTCCTCTGAACAACAGACATTTTTAGCACTGTTCCTCTGAAAATGAATAATTTTCAACTTCATTAAAACAGCTCACCACATGAAGCTACGAAGGGTGAGGAATAAGAGAAAGTAATCAATCAAACAATTGCTAAATCCTAACTATAAATCTAGTGCAATACATTGAAACTGCAGGAGTGTTCCTAAGCAACACAAACAGTAAGTTGTTTTCAATGTTCCCTGTAGTACACTTCAGCTTTTCCTGCACAAATGGTTTTCAAGGTCCCTATAAATCAGTTTTAAAGAGAGTGAGTTGATGGAAAAATCATAGCAGCATGCAAAGTAAAAATCCTGGAGAGAACCCTCTCCTCCCCTCCGGCTCCAGAGAAGCACAATGTCCTACTGTAGACTTTTTACAAATAATATGAGTGGCTTGATTCTCTTATCGCTGAATTACTTGTTACTTCAAGGTAAATATTTTGGTCCCAATTCAGGCATGGTTTTTGAAATCTGTCTTGGCTTGCATAGAGGCTGTGGAAAGTACTTAAGAAAAAGGGACAATTACTTGTTTAACCTTGCCATTAGGCTTTACCCTTTGGTAGATTTGGGCCACTCATTGTACTCCTCTGACACCTCTCACACAACCCCGGTGTTCCTGTACAAGGTATTGCTCAACAGGAATAAAAATTGCAAAATCTTCCTCCAAGTGTATATGAGGGGATAACAGAAAAAAAATAAAAATCTTTATTTTTCTACAAATCTTCCAGAAATTAAACTGTTATTTTCAAATAATACTCACTTTCATCTCTGGCTGTATTTAAACTTACAGAAGGTAGAAATTGTATTAAATGGCAAACTTACCTTATGTTTTCATAACAACTAACTTCTGGCTTTAGCATTGCAGTGTGTCGAAATACTTTATAAATAATCACTCCGAAAGCCAACAAATTAACCTGGGGGGAGTGAAGAAGGGGACTTTTAGTTCAAACCAGGATGCTATTCAATTTCAGTAACTGTTACACATTTAAATGAAACAAGTCAGATAAAGTTTCCATGGATATGAAACCTACAGAATCCAGTGTCAGGAGGGGAA
>NW_010121825.1:0-252 GCF_000699245.1 Pterocles gutturalis
CGCTCAGCCCTGGCGCCGAAGGAGGGGAAACTCCCCCCAAGCTGAGAGCTGAGCCTGGCTTTTCCCCCCCCAGCCAGCTCCCCAGGACCCCGCCGGAGAGGACAACCCCACCGCCACCGCCACCGAGGACCTACAGACACCGCGAGGACCACCATGGGCCAGTGCAACTGCCGCAAGAAGCACAAGGTCTCCGAGCGATGCTACAGCACCGGGAGGGTGGCCGGGACCCCCGGCAGGGGGGGGGGGGGAGGG
>NW_010121825.1:401-739 GCF_000699245.1 Pterocles gutturalis
GGGGACCCGGTGCCGCCGGCTTGGAGCTGCTTGAAAGCTCAGGGAACCAGGCAGCTTTCTCCTGCTCCTGTGGACTTACCGTTGGGAGCTGTGCTTGCTCCTTGCGACTTCTCCAAGGATGCCCAACGGCAGAAAGTCTCCTGCTTTCCTCGGCTTTCAACCGGGAGGCGCCCACCCCGCGCCCCTTTGCACCTGCGGAGGATTTGGCCCCGGCTGGCTGAGCTGGGGAGCGGGGCTCAGGCTCTGAAGATCGTTGGGTTCGTTCCTAATGGGCATTGCCTGATGTGGTTTCGTTGGGTTTCGAGGGGAAACCGCAGATGCCGAGTGAATCACCATCG
>NW_010121826.1:0-15191 GCF_000699245.1 Pterocles gutturalis
TTAGCGGGGGATTAATAGTTTCAGGGTTCCTGGTTTCCCTTGTGCTCAAGGTGTTGGGCGAAATGAGTTTTTCCCTCTGAATATTTGCACATGCACAGGTCAGATTTTCTGTTGGTGGATGCACAGTTGCATTTCTTTTCGGCCATCCACATGCTTCGTTCAAGCTGTAAGTGTAACATCTCCTCTTTTTATCTCTAGGGCTGTGCTTGTGGGGAGGAGGAAGACTGTACCCATTTCACAGAAGCCACTGACCGCGCACCAACATGGTGGTTTTTACATGCAACGCGTGTGGAGAATCTGTGAAGAAAGCACAAGTTGAAAAACATGTGAACATCTGCAGAAACTGTCAGTGCCTTTCTTGTATGGATTGTGGCAAGGATTTCTGGTAGGTAAAAGGTGGGAAATAGCCTTGCTCACTCTGCAGTGGTTGTCACAAATAGAAGATTTTCCTATGGTATATTAGAATTAAATTTGGCAATTTATGAATAATTCACATTTGTATTTAAAAATTATACATGTTTTTATATAATTTCAAGCTTAATCATCCAAGTTTGAACCACAAGGACAACTAAACTACAAAGTAAACAGAGTTGCAGTTTCTTCTTTTACAGTTATGAGTGACAGTGCTTTCAGCTTCTGATGATCAACAACTATTACTTATTCTGCTGCTGCAGAGTGGGATTGGGAATAACACCAACAATTCTGAATTTGGTTGTCACTTCTCAGAACTCAGAAGAAAACAGTGCTCCTATTGCTTTCAATGTATAGATATATGAATTTTAAGAAGTGTCCTGGGTCATCATCATCTCCCACTAAGCTAATCTTTTGTCAGTGGAGTATTGAGAAATATTAAGATCTATGTTATTCATTCTTTTTTGGGGGCACTTACACATTGGTCAGAACTACACTACCACATTAGTATATCTATATTTAGGAATTATTTTTTTGCAGGCATTTTTCACCTATTTTTCCAATTTTAAAATATGTCAGTGTGAGTAGTAAACCACAGACGTGTTAATAGCAGTGCATATGTTACATGTACAAATGTGCGTAAGTTATAGGGTCATTAAGAAAAGCAGCAGTATACTGAAGACTCAGATCTAATTTTACAAGTCAGAAATTTTCACTGAAGGCTGAAGCATGACAGAAATGTCATCAGTTTTATAGGTATGTACTGTGAGCATGTTGAACTTTACTCATGTAAGTGTTGACAGTATTACGGTTTGAATGATAGACGCTATCATCTACTGCTTCAGTTTGTTGATTACATAAGTCTTGTATAGTTTGAAGGATGTAAACGCTTTAGTGAACTACAATTAAAAATCTCCTGTGTTCAGGGGTGATGATTATAAGGAACATGTGAAGTGCGTAAGTGAAGACCAGAAATATGGTGGAAAAGATTTTGAAGCCAAAACTAACAAAGGAGATGCTAAGCAACAGGAGTGGATTCAGGTAAGGTTTGTTCTATATACAGAAATGATAAATAACTATTGTTTATTATTGTTAAAGGCACAAGAGTGGCTATACTGGATCAAACCAGAGATCTATTTTTCCCAATATCCACAGCTTCCTTTTGGCAATTCCTTGGTAGGTCTATTGTTTATCCTGGAAAGAAACACACTGTTTGTTTGTTGTTTGATTTAATGTTCCCTAGTTCTTGCATACAAAGAGGCATTGATAATTGCATACCCTCTTCATGCCACATATGCTTTTGCAGACCTCTTAGGCATCCCTTCCCACCTCATCGTCTCTGTTCCAGGCTGAAAAGTCCTGTCCTGCTCAGTTGTTCTTCATATGTAAATTGTATTTTGCTCAGCTGTACTACCTCTCTCTGAAATCTTCCCCGTTCTATTGTATCCTCGTGAAATGAGGTTACAAGAACTACACACACTGTTCAAGATACAGATGAACCATAGACATACTGTGTCATAATGATGTTTTCTGTTTCCTTTTTTATTCCTTTCTTATTGATTTTTGTCAGTTCATCTACTTTTTTTGACTCCTGTCAATCATTGTGCTGGTGGTTTCATGGAATTGGCTGTTCTAACCCCAAGGTCTTGTGTCTAAGCTCCAGTGGTCAGCTTGCCATTTTGCATGTGAAGTTAGGATTGCTTTTCCTGTGCGTGCTGCTTTATATGGATTTGTGTTGAATTTAATTCACCTTTTTATTAAATAGTCACTCATTCTCTTTAAGATCTGTCTGGAATTCTTCACAGTCTTCATCCTGAATAGCTTCTTATCATCAGGAAAATTTTCCTGCCCTCTTTTCAGATCTTTTGTAAATATGTTGAACAGCAGAGGGTGCAGTGTGGATCACAGGAAATGTCTCCGACCCTTTCTGTCCTACCCTTCAGGTAGTTATTTATCCCATGCAAGAACCTACCCTCTTCTGTCTGTTAGTGTCCTTTAAAGATTTTAGGAATGAACTCTGAAACACATTTTTAAAACCCCATTAGATATAATTAGGTTGGTCAACTTTATTCATGGATTTGTAGATTTCTAGCTCTTACAGAACACCATCTAACAAAGCACTAAGCTACATGGATACTTGAGGAATGTGAATAATACCATTGAAGTCAACAGATTAGTGCCATTGTTGAGACTGAACTCCTCTGAGTGCAACTTGGCAGGGTTAGCTTTACAGTTGGACTTGATGATCTTAAGGATCTTTTCCAACCTAAATGATTCTATGATGTGAATGCTATTGCTAATGAAAATTGTACATGTCCAGTGGCTACATCTTTAAATAATGAGAAGGTCAGAGCCTTTCCCACTCACCGCGTGCAAGCAGCAGGGCTGTTCAAGTAACGGCCGCAAGGCCCTGGCCTAACCTCCTCTGTTCTTTTGTGCCGACACCTGTAGCACAGGAATATGCCAAAAGAAATGCATGTCAAACTGTGGCCTCAAAGTTAGCCTCACTGTCACAATTAACTCCAGAATTTTGCAAAAACTAATTGGTTGACAATTGCTTTTCTTAAATGCAGGTCTTCTTTACAGTGCAAGAATCCCCATATGATACAGTGACTTTATTTCTAAATGTTTATATTACAGGTTGTAACTTGCATGTCAGAAAACATTGGTGAGCAGTCCTGCTTGCCTCTGCTTACTACATAGGTACAAATATTTATATAGATAACTTTGGTTTTATCGTAAGATCACATATGTGTCAAAGGTTATTTTCTAAAGTTTATTAGACAGTTTGTTCAAGCAGGTTATACAGTCTGTGAGTACTAGGTGATTTCTGTCAAATGTGTTTCTGACTTGCATACCTTGCATGTATCATTTGATCATTATGCTTCTTTGCTGATTTAATTCTGGTTTTCTTCATTCAGAAAATTCATGAAGTAATGAAGAAACCAAACATAAGCCCTAAAGTGCGTAACATTCTGGAGCAAATGCGTGTCTTTGATAACATTCCAAGAAAAAAAGTCAAGTTTCAGGTATGTTTTAATACAGATTTGTAGTAATCCATGCAGTGAGCTTAAAAATGGACTTAGCAAGTGCCACTCTCTTTTAACAATGCTGGGACAAATTGCTTATTTTGGGCATTGGTAGATAAATGGTGTAACAGCTGAGTTTCAAATAGGCAATGTTTGTAAAATGTATCTCCTTGCTTAAAAGGACACTCTGTGTGCCATTTTCATTAAGTCAGAGAGTCACCATTCAAGCTTAATCTCCATGCATAAGCTTGTTCTTTGTTTAATACAATTTTTTTTTAATTATTTACAATTTCTGTTGAATGTCCAAATTCTTAGACAAACTTTTAAAGGATTCTTATTTCTGTGTCTTTGGTTTTTCCTAGTAAAGGCAAGATACTATTTTGAGAGTTTTCCTGTTGCTCAGTATTCTGACAGAATCTCCCACACAGGATACTTCACTAAACTTTGCATCACAGCCAAAGCAAATTCCAAATGTTTTACGTTGTATCAGTAAAGAATTACTGACAAGCCTGACAAGCTGGCCTTTTTTTTTTTTCTTTTTTTTTCTTTTCTGTGCCTCAGATTGTGAGGCCGAAAGAAGATCATGATTACTTCCAAAGCACTCAAATAGAACCTAATAGAGCTGTGGTGAAATTGCTGCTAGTGAGCTGAAGGTTAGAATGCTTTCCTACAGAATTAATGTTCTAAGCAGGGAAAGTGATATTTCCAAGAAGCTTCTTTTCTTTTTTTGTAAGATATGTTGCAGCGGAAGATCAAAAGTTTTTGCAGTTCATTGTTCCAGTTTACTACTGCAGCTTTCCTTGGATTTTCACTGCAAAAATCTTTACATTAGGTTTTACTTAGAATTCCACATTCCTGAAAGTTGATTTGTTGCTGCTATTGTGAGCATATTATATGTAGAAATTTACTGCTTTGTTTTCATTTTAAGCAGGAGCCCCTGCAATAGCCCCAGCAACTTTCAAATGTTTACATTGAGATATTTGCTTAAATATTACTTTTCTGTAATAAGCTCAGGTATCCATTCAGGAGCGTGACCATCTATCCAGTACACAAATAAATAAGGTCAGATTCCTGATGTTTTAACTCGTGGGAACAGAAGGTTTGGTAGGTCATTAACATAATCAGCTATATTCGAAAACTTAACGATTATCTTTTCTATATATTTACCTCTTCTAGATTACCATTGGTGAGACAGTTGAGAGGTGTGGTATAGTAACAGTACACAAGCATTATGTGAAACAATTTAGCATGGAGGTTTAAGAGATTTCACAGAGAGTAAATGTCTAACTAGATCTTAATTAGAATAAATTATTATATTCTTAAATGGAAAATAAAAACAAAAACCAAATATATGGTAATCAAGAAAAAAAACAGATGCACCTTTTCAGTTATTGTTGTTTTTTTCCTGCATAGAATTGGATGAAGAACAGTTTGAGAATTACTGACAGCACTTTGCAAGACCAGGTGTGGGATATTTTCTCAGAAGCAAGCAGAAACGTAAGTTACGTTAGAGGTACAACATCGTACAACAGGAATGCAGTCAAAAGTGGTGGAAGGAAAACCTTCAGACTCCCTTTGTAGATGTTAGGAGAAATATTGTCTCCCATTGTTAGAATGGATTATGTTATAATGTACTATTCCTAGACTAAATTGCTAAATTATGGAACATACTGTTGCTGAAGTAGTTGTCCATACTGGGCAGGTTGTGATTAAAATGTTGAACACAGAGACATGATTGTGACACAGTAATCAGAAGGCTGATTTAACTTTATTATGTGCTGTTAGTACATAGGGAAAAACACTGTCTTTGGTTCCAGTCTTTTACCACACACTAAGAAGGAATAAAACAATGTCTTTTCAGAACTTTATAGGCCTCAAACAAATGTCTATAGGAGTGGGAAATTAACAGCACCCAGTTTACCTATTTTATTAGTGGAGAAAGATGAGATCCTCCAGTTTGTGGTACAAATTCCTCCCACTTGTGTGTCCAGATTGTGGACTCCCACTGACCTTTTTTCTCAGTTCCTTTCTTTGCTATTTCAGTACTAACTCAACATGTTTTGGTAGGGTGATGTTTTGATTGTTCACATCTATTACTGCTACTAGAAAGCAGTTACAGAAGCTTACTTGTCTATTGATGTAGAGATTGCTCACCTCCTCCCCCCAGCTTATTTTGAGGAAGAGCACAGGCATAGCTTTGACATTAATCCCTTGTTGATCATGCTTCAAGTTCCTGATTTGATGGTTTCAGTTAAATCTATTTGTACTTTTTCTGAAGAATCCAAATATAAGAGCCAGGAAACAAATACTTTTGTTTAAAGGATATGAACATAACATAAACTCTGGTCACTGAATTTCAAGTACATTGTCTTGCTGGAACATTAGTTCTGAATTGATCCAACTTCACGAAAGTCATAAGCAGTTTCCTCTTGATGTAAACTGATTTTTTTAAAATAATAAAACTTGAATCAGAACAATTATTTTATTTAAACACAAGTAAACAGTTTACATTTTCTATAGACTATAGAATTAAAGTAAAATATGTAATACAACTTTCTTGCTCAGATCTTTTCAATGCACCTTTAAGAGATGTAATACATGCCTTGAAGTGTATGTACTCAAAGGAAGTTCTTAAGTGGAATTCAGATTGAATTGAAATTACTCTTTACATAAATATGATATTAAGTTGCTTGTATAAACATGTATTCTCTTTCTAAATAGCCACATTAACATTTCAGTAAGTGTATTTCACTTTTAATTATTAAAATTAATTTTAATATAAAAGTGCTCATTAATATATTAATTCTTCTACAATAAAATTATTGTAAGCCCAGGAACATTAAAAGAAAAACAGATATGTTAAGGTGAGAGAAGTACAATTATTTGCCTTTGTTGAAATCATGCAGTAATAGTTTGTTGTCCCAGACATATCCCAAGACAGGGAACTGGATGGCAAAGCTAAGATTATTACTCATGGTCCATATATTTGGGAATAGGTTCTGCATCTTGCTGTAATATGTTGTATTTTTGTCTGAGTAAACCAAAGAGTTGTCTCTCCCTTAATTACATTTAGCAAATATGTTAAAAAAAACGCATGGACAATTATGTCAAATAGAAATTATATACATTGTAAGATAACATTTCTTCTGTGATATCAAGGTAATTAGCATTTAGGCTGTTAAGTTAAAAGAAGAATCAGCCACACTGTTCAGTGCTATTTCTCAGGCAACTGGTGTCACCACATAAAAGCAATTTAATGGAATTCAGGATATCAGTGTTCTTCATGAATGATGTAGTAGAGAGAAGTTGCAATGTCAAAAAAAGCATGTAAAAATGGTAATAATCTGTCTTTCAACCAAAGATTGCAAAAGAGAAAGAACAAGACAAACCACAACAGAAGGAAGAGAGGCAGTCTGCAGAAACTGGGGAAAAAACGATGGCAGAAGAAAACGGAATTACAGATGATAAAACTGAGAGGAAAAAGAATAAGAGAGAACGAAAAGAAGAGAGACAAAAGAACAAAAAGAAAGAGAAAAAAGACTTGAAATTAGAAAACCAGTCCGAAGTAAAAAAGAGTAAAAAGTCCAAAAAAGGAAAGGAGAGCTTGGAGAATGAATTTGAAATAAATGGAAATGGCCATCAGAGTGAAATAGAAGAGGAAACAAATGTAAAGAAACGCAAGCATAAATACACTGAAGGTATCCATCCTACACCTTATATTCTTGTTTGTTTTCAAGATGCTTTTTTTCAATACTTTAAAGCTCAATAATCTACCTAAGTGGAATTTTTTAAGTAGTAAATTACATATACAAACTAGATTATTTTTAACACTGTGGGTGCACAGTCCTTTTATAAAATCTGAACCTCTTAGCAACTCTAAAATCACATTACAAGAACAGAAACTTTAAGCCACATCAGAACTTTTCTTCTAGTTTTATTTTTTTTGTGTGTATGTTTATCCAATTCCATCTCTAGATGAACCTCACATGACAACAAAGAGAGTGAAAACCGAAAACATTTCAGAAGACATGGAAACAGAAAACACCAATGGCAACGAAGAAAATGTGGGAACAGATAAAGGTATTCTTAAAGGAGGAGTTTAGTTAGAAAACTATTCTGCAAAAGTCCTAGTGCAGAATATAAGTATGCTTTTGCAGCAAGCCACAAAATAAATTGTGCTTCAGTATACATATATCTGTATGCTGAATATGTCCCTCTCTCTAATTTTCTAGGTAAATTCAACTGGAAGGGAACCATCAAAGCTCTTTTGAAACAGGCTCCAGACAATGAAATTTCAATTAAAAAACTAAGGAAGAAGGTACTGTACAACATTGGTTTTTTTAATCTCTTTGATTTTAAAATTTTTTCCTGTAATGCTTAAGGTTCATAAAATCCTGCACCACATAAGCAAAAAAGTTTGATCTTATTTAACAGAATATCAGTTGACAAGAGTGACAACTGAAGGATGTGTTTTTTATTCCTTACTGGACTACAGAAGAAATTCAGTGCTAATTGTGCAAAGGAATAATAGCATAATAGATTCCATGCTACTTTTAATAGAGTAACATGAATGCATTGTTGCTTAAAGTGGAATTATCTTTACTAACTGAAAACCATTCCTCTGTCTTTGTAGGTTATAGCTCAGTATTATGCAGTAGCTGGTGAACATCACAAATCAGAAGAGGATATTCTAGTCATATTTAATAAGAAAGTGAATAACAATCCCAAATTTAAAGTTTTAAAGGACAAAGTTAAACTCCTGAAATAAGAGTTTGCATACTTTTCATAACCTTTGCATTTTAATCTTGTATAGTGGGTCAAATTCTTCTGGCAGCTGTACAAATGTCATGCACTGGTCTCAATTTAAACTGTGTACGTGAGAGCAGAGCTTAACGACTGGATTCCTCTTTTTTCTAGATTTATCACTGAACATTTTCAGATATTTTATTTTTTGATTTTATGGAAAATGTATATTTTTTTGTAAAAGTTCTAAGAGTCATTGAAAATAATTGCTGCCTACTATATTAAAATTCTTCCAGTAATGGATATAATTTATAGGCATGAATGTTTATCAGGACCTGGGTTTTGGCTTTTTGCAGAAACTATTGTAAAAGCAAATAGGATTTTCATATTCAAAACCCCACCATGGAATGGATGTTTTATTATGTTAAAATTCAAAATGGTATGACTGATATCCCCTTTACGCACTGTATCAAGTATATGCAGGCTTTAATAACCTGTTAATTTTGTGTTGTAAATTCCATAATTAAAGCGTCTGTCAGGTTTGTGTATGTAATATTACACATTCAGTGAAAATCTAAAGACTGCGTTACCTGTTTATGCATAGCTACTGAATGTTTTAATTAGTAATGCAAGTGACTTCAATATAGTGGTCACATAGACTAAAAATTGACTGCTGAAATAAACTACTTTAAAACACCACCTTAAATATAATAAACCTTGCCACTTTAATTTGAAGAGGCTGTTATATTGCAGTCACCGAAACAATTTAGGAAGGCCAGAAATCTTACACGTAAGAGACAGAGTTGCCTGGGGAAACTTACTTGAAGTTTATAAGGTTTTAATTAAATACTAAATAATTCCAGATAAGGAGTTTCCTACAATTAAGTAATCTGTTAAGAACAGTGGTAGAAAGACAGTGAAAATGTCTTGTAGTAGGTGGTACAGTGTTTTGGAAAACTTCATAGTGATTTCAAGCAATACACTTTTTTAAAACTCCATAATGAGAATATCTGAATTTATATAAATATCGAATATATTAAAAGTATAAATATGAAAAAACTGTCTGATACACTGGGTCCAATTTTCTGAGTACATATTTATCTTGCTTATCGTAAAAGTTGCAATAAAAATACCTAATAAATTTAACATCTCTTCAAAAGTGTTTGTGGTTAATTCATGACATGGCTTTGGAGATAAATAGAATAAAATGTATTTACAGACACGGAGAAACTTCAATAAGTTGTTTGAACACATTTCGGAAGCTTAGATTTCTTTTTTTGTTTGTTTTTGATTTAGGAAAGGACATAGAGTAAGACCTTGTCAGTGAAATTGAAATTAATACAGTGCTGTTAATCTTTTCACTCACTCTATATATTTTTCAAAAAATATTGTTACATTAACATCCTAAATAGTTTTGTTACAGTAACTTTTATAGGTTTTCATTTTTTTGTTTAGAATTAATTGCCAGTTATGCCATTCTCTTATAACTTTTCATCTTCCGTTGTTGACCACATGTGTTTGACACATGTATAGAAACTACATTTGCGGAACTGCTCATACCCTAAGTTCTTGTGATGGCAGCAGGAGGTATGGGTGCAGTCAGCAGCTGCTACAGTTGTGGCAGCTTATTCTGTGCCATGCCTCCATCCTCTTCTCCCTGCCTTCGAACTAGGATCTAACCTCTCTATCCTACACTTAAAATGTCAGTCCCATGTCCACAAGCCTGGATTGTCTTTCTGCGTGTCTGCCTCTTGCTTTCATCAGCCAGTGGGTCCCAGCTGCCTTGTGGGAGTGTATTGTCATCAGCTCAATGTCCAAGTGGAGACCAGGGACAAGTGGTGTTCTTCAGGGGTTGATATTGGGACCGGTGTTGTTGGAGACATGGACAGTGGGATCGAGTGCTCCCTCAGCAAGTTTGCTGACAACACCAAGCTGTGTGGTGTGGTCGACACGCTGCAGGGAAGGGATGCCATCCAGAGGGACCCGGACAGGCTGGAGAGGTGGGGCCATGCAAACCTCATGAAGTTCAACAAGGCCAAGAGCAAGGTCCCGCATGTGGATCGAGGAAATCCCAAGCACAAATACAGGCTGCAAGAAGAATGGAATGAGAGCAGCCCTGAGAAGAAGGACTTGGGGGTGCTGGTAGGTGAGAAGCTCAACATGAGCCGGCAGTGTGCACCTGCAGCCCAGAAAGCTAGCTGCATCAAAAGCAGCATGACCAGCAGGTTGAGGGAGGTGATTCTCCCCTTCTGCTCTCCTGAGATCCCACCTGGAGTAACTGCATCCAGCTCTGGAGTCCCCATCACAGGAAAGACATGGACCTGTTGGAGTGGGTCCAGAGGAGGGCCATGAAGATGGTCAGAGGGCTGGAGCACCTCCCCTATGAGAACAGGCTGAGAGAACTGGGGTTCAGCCTGGAGAAGAGAAGGTTCTGGGGAGACCTTACAGCAGCCTTCCAGGAGTTAAAGGGGGCTACAGGAGAGATGGGGAGGGACTCTTCATCAGGGAACGTAGTGATAGGATGAGGGGTAACAGTTTTAAGCTGAAAGAGGGTAGACTTAAACTAGATATTAAGAAGAAATTTTTCACTGTGAGGGTGGTGAGACACTGGCACAGGTTGCCCAGAGAAGCTGTGGATGCCCCATTCCTGGAGGTGTTCAAGGCCAGGCTGGATGAGGCTTTGAGCAACCTGGGCTAGTGGAGGGTGTCCCTGCCCATGGCAGAGGGGTTGGGACTTGATGATCTTTAAGGTCCCTTCAACCCCTAACCTTTCTATGATTCTATGATTACCTTTTCCTAGTGTTTTGGCAGAAAGAAGGGGGGGCAATATGCTTTTTAAGTATATTTTTCTTCCTGAATGTCCCTGCAAGTACTGTACTATGGTAGATGAGTCTCTGCTTCTAATTATAGATGACTTCAAGTGCTATTGGAGTCCACGTATAGTTGCATTATTGACATGCAGCTTTCCAGTAAAAAAAAATAAAAAAGACCTCTGTGTTTTCATTAGACAATAGATTCCTCAGAGGACTGAAATTGGCTTTTCCACTTACAACAGATGCGAGCTTTAATTTACTGCTTTGCAACTAATGATGTCTCGATCAGATTGATGTTACACTGTTCTTTAAAACTATCAATTTAGTGGTAATCATTTCAGAGGGAGGCATAATCCTTTGCAGACCATTCAGAATATTTCCTGAAGACAGAAAAACAGTAAGACGTATCTCATTTCTATTTGGTGATTAATCAGCATATTTACCAGTATTTTTTTAAATCCCACAGATCTGTTGCAATGAAGTTAAGTATCTTGGATGCTCTTTTGGTTTTTAAGTCAGGGAGGAGGGTGTACAACCCTAAGATATAGAAAATGCAAGAGAGCAACAGTATCAACTTACTGACTGCATTCAGAGAGCGTGTCAAGTTCAAAAATTAGTATTCCAGACAGAATAAGAGAACAGCAAGGCACAGCCCACAGTGGTAATGTGGAAACCTGTCGAGCACCTGCTTGCAGTTTAATTAATATGTTCATTAAGCATTATTATCTGATCCCAGCTTTCATGTCAGATTATTAATTTGATTGAACAGCTCTTAAATCCTCATTTGAGTGACTTTGGGGTCTGTCACCTTCAAGAATAAATGGCAGAACTCACATCCATCCGTGCATACGTGTATTTGGAGAAGGAAGATCTAGCTCACAGTAACTGCAACAGTTTGGGTGTTGTGCATACGCTGATGGCATGACTGCCATCCCTCTCTTTGGCGCTGTCTTTGATCACCTGAACTGACTGCTGCAAGCCATTGCCATTGATGCCAAGTTTGATGCCCATGGAACTTTAGCTGCCATGATCCACAACTGACGTTTTAAATACATTTGACCAACAGGGACATGATGAACGAGAAAGTTCATCAGCTTTGATCTAGGTTCTCAGCAGCAAAGTCAATTGATTAGCATTGTCCATGGACAGGAGAGTTGTGTGTGCCTTCATCAAGCACACTACTGACCTCCTGTTCAAAAATATATGCTGTGCAGAATATTTAAAAGAATGTCATGGCAGTACTAAGTAGCCCTTTATTTTAACATCTGACAAGAACAGCTGTGGACTTTCTTTTAACAGCATGCCGGCATACTGGGCTTGTGTTGCCACAGAGGACTTTATATACTTAACCATTAAGTTAATTTATTCTAGCATTTGGTCATGAAGCCATCAAAACCACATCTGAGTAATGAGTTCAGTTGTATACATGGGGGATTCAGCAAAATGTGTCACACATTGCAGTCATATCATTAAAAAAAACAATACAAACCCAACAGCAAACCTGAGAACACTGAGCTGTTGCAGACCCTCGAAACTGCTGGCTTACAACATTTCCACTTTTTACTCTGATGTCTTTCAAATTCTAGCAGATCCTATCTTTTGGTACATTAATTGCTGTGCAGCTCAGATAACATTTGTTATTATGGAGGTCATTAAAATAACACTTGCGTATTCAGTGTTTGAACATCAAACAAACAAAAAAAACCCAGAAGGTCAGCAGCACCTATTCAAGTTTTTTAAACAAGGTATTTTTTGAGCATCATCACCTTTTTCACTATTTTTTTTCCTGTGCTTTCAGGACAAAGGGGCATTGCTTAATGTTGATTCTGCAGTGTGGCAGAATCATGTGGCTGATGGACATGCACATTTTATTGTGGTTTTCTCACCTGCAACCAACCAACAGTAATAAAGAAAGGGACTTTATTACTGCCACTTTAGATTCTGAGGAAAAGAGGGAGCCCTTCCAAACTTTTGCAGAGGCAGAACAGCTACTATAAAATCACATAACTTTAAAAAGAGGAGACAATGTAGCACAAGTATTCACATTAATTTATACCATTAAAGCTAGTATTTTAATACAGTTTGTAAAGATAGATCTCAATAAATGAGAATGTAAAGTTCCAATTTTACCAGCAAGAGCTGTGTATTTAAGTGTTATAGTATGAAAAAAGTTGTAATATTAAATATTGTTAAGTATTGTAAATTAGAAAATTGTTTAAATCTAGTGGCTTTCTTTAAAAGTATAGGATAAGCTTTTAAGCAGGGAGTTTAATCATTGAAAGAAAAAAGCTTCAAAGGACAGCTACATATTTGTTGGGTTCAGCCCTCCGCTGTACTGGTGCATTAGAGTAGTTCATTCTTCTTTCTCCCAGTGAAAACCGATCCTCCCACCTGGTGCTATAATCCGATTGCATCAGTACAATGTAGTCAGACCCCGACATGAGTAGTGGCGTATAGCTGATTACTACAGGATACAGAGACCCAATAGATTATTTCATTCGGAAACTTTTAAAGCTGTAACACTCACCCTTATTGAGGAAATAAGAGAGCAAATATTAACCTTTTTGTACCAGATAAGCACAAAAAAGGCATATTGTTCTATACATTGAGTTGTATTCACAGGTTACAAGATACCTCAGTTAATATAGTCAACATTTATCCCTTTCTTCTCCCAATTTAGTTTTTGGTTTTGTTTTTTTTTTTTAAATAAGTCCTCTAAGTTTCTTTTCTGCTCTGTCAGCCAAGAAAAGCAGTGTATCATGTTTCCCATTAGTACTTTTACAGGAAGTGTTATTTTATATTGAATTCTAAATTCCACTTCGGCTAGAGGAAGTTTTAGTAGTAACTTTTCTTTGCACTTAAGATACAATTCCTTTTGTACCTGTAACCTACTGCTTTCCTTTGTGCTTGTTGAGACAGAAGAATCCTTTTGCACCTGTATCTTCATGCTTTTATGCTCTCACAGGGTAAGGGCTGAAAACCTTCAACCTTTCTGCTTAGATAGGACTTCTTTTCTGCAAGACTGCAGATCACAGAACTTAGTCCTTTCTCAAACATATCTTAATCTTATTTTTTATTTATCCTTCCCTTTAAAATTTATTCTAGAAGACGTAGAATTGTCCAGTCTTCAGAAACTATGTGCTACTCAAAGCCATGTCTAAGTTACAGCAGAAGTAAAATAACTGACTTCCTACAGAAGTAATTTTGTAGTTCCTGAAATGACTTGAAAGTAACAGAAAAACAGAAATTGTGTCTCTGTATGCCTACCCATTAAACTACTATTCCCAACTTTTAGGTGGAATGCAATACTACTAAATTGGTATCAAAATCCTAATTGAGGCGTAATTACAGAGTCAAGCTCAACTCTCACGTTTGTTTGCTTTATTAGAAAAAAGGTGCTTCTAAACATACTGAGTTCTTCCACTCAGGCAGCATGAAATCTACATCTACGTGACAGACTGAATGAAAAATAACACCACAATTCCACCTGCATTGCAGATGGCTCAAAACATGTGATTTTTACTCTTTTCGTTTTGTTCTCTGCAGTAGCCATGTAATGAATTTTTGTGATCCAGCAATTAATGTATAAACACGAAGCATGAAGTGCACTTTTATATATTTTTTTTCTGCCCTTCTGATGGCCTTTGACTCTTCAAGGAGGAATACACAGCTATTGACACTGTACAGTATCCATGCATGACAAAAGCTAATGTTTTTAGTGGGTGATACAGGACCAGAATTTTCTCCTAGACTTTTCTTTCTTAGCATTAAAGCAAGTGCTCCACTTACTGAAGCCAATATTTTGTGCCTGCATTTCTGCCTTGCACTTCTAAATCAATTGCCACCATAAAAGCTTTTACTGAATTGTACTGGCATCTCTTACGCTTACAGCACTTTATTGATTTTTTTTTTCCATCTATCCATTCTACCATTTACAATAAGACATTTTATGTACTGTTCCTACAATTTCCTTGTCTTACACCATGAAATTTGTTTCCTCTCTCCTTGCTGCTACAATTCTGTCTCACCTACCTTTGAAAATTCAGCAGTTTTGGTGAACTTTCAGAACTTAAGTGGTTTCAGAGGTTAGCATTGAATAAGTTTTCTATGAAGAAGAAAAACTATGAACTCAGTCTATGTTGTTAAAGATCTCTTCATGTCAAGCAGATTAGCCAAAACAGCAGCCGGCATTGTA
>NW_010121826.1:15222-17290 GCF_000699245.1 Pterocles gutturalis
CCTCCAGCTAAAATTTCAGATTTAGGTATTGCTGAATTTTGTCTCCATAGCAGCAAACATCTTTCTTTCTTCCTTTCTCTCTCTGACAGCATAGCACTCTGTCAGTGTTCTCTTTTGTCCAATTACAATACCAGATCAAAATATATGAAAAATTGACCCTACAGGACACATAAGTGGTAAGGGACTGTAAAGGATGATGGTAAAGAGAACCTATTTATAAACCTGAATGAAGTGTGTAAGAACTTTTGTTTCATGTTTATTTCTTTCAGGACTCCACAGAAAAATTATCCAAGCAAAGAGCAAAAGCTGAATTACACACTATATACATCAGTGAGATGCTCCTGTGCTGAACACTTTATGACAATTATCTGTACTTTTCAGTCTTGTAACAGTGAGGTCCATGTGCCCAAGAAGCAGTCAAATCACAGGCAGTGGGGACACTAGACCATCTCCAAAATAATGTGCTACCACAGCCTAAAAAAAAGCTAACCTCTATCAATACAGAAATAGTGCCATGTCTAAAGAGAAAAATACTCCTGCAGAGCAAATGTTCAATTAATAATAAACTTGAATGACCATTCCCACAATTGATACACAGTTCTTCCTGTATGAATTAGATCTGTGATCATCATTATCCAGAAAAACCCCAACTTTACGATGTTCCTAAATGCCCGAAGTATGAAATTCTTGTCATATTGTTACAGATGCCTGGTTGCACAGACTTTCCTCAGTGAGGAAATCAGTTTCCATAATTCCCACGTGTTCCCTTTCCCACCCTCCCACATCTGGCTATTTGTTTCTGCCCCTCCAGCATCCCCTGCATTTTTGCAGGCTTTTCAAACCAGATCAAATCCTCAGACTGAGAGGTATTATATACCACTGCTGGGGACTAAGTAGTCACGAACAATTATAGTTGGAGTATTGCTGCCAACTGCTTTGTATCATTAAACTATAGCCTCAGGAAAACATTTTGAGAGCCATTGTACTCCCTAAGAAAGTACACATATTTAAGTGAAACTAAACTCAAAAAATTATTTAGGAGGGAGAGCAGGAAGATTTACTTAGCAACTTCTAGAAGAATGGTTTATCCAGATTTATTTAATGGGTTTTGTTTACACATTTGAAGACCCACGCTGGAATGAACAGTCTTCTCATTTTATATCCTTCATGCTGATTATAGCAAAAGGCAAGATTCAAACATTGAAGCTACCTAACATTTTTAATTAGGACAACTGAGGCTGTTGAAATGGTCTTCCATCAAACAGATACTTCAGATTAAAGTAATGTTCTGGACCAGCCACTTTTTTGTAATTTGCAAACAACTTTCAAGGTGAAGAATAACATACCTAGATAAATCAAAGGACATTGTGTGGGTACATTCTTCTTCTGTTCTCTTAGATTCTGTCTTCACCTTTTTAACTGGCTTTATCTTTCCTGCTTGCTTTTCCTTCATTAAGTTCAAATGCTTGCATGCTTATATATAGTGCATTCTTGGTATCAAACACACTATTATATGTATCGTTTCCTTCCTAAAGGGTCAATTCAGGGCTGCACTGTAAATAAATACTCACATGAGAATTCAACTTGAGTTAAATAGTTTTTATATGTACAACATTCAGATTTGATTGAGTTTTAACTTTCAGTTGTTTTTCAGATCTGCATTAAGTTATTCATACCAAGTGCTTTCAAGTCCTTTGGTGACTTTTTTCCATTGTACTGAATTTAAAATAATTAAAGGAATGCTAGATGAAAGCAAGAGAACTGTAGTACTGTTTGAAGGCTTTTTTCTTACCTGGATGAACGAGACAATGCATTTACTTTTTCACTCAGTGTACGAAAGGAGGTGCAATGCTTTACTCCATGAACAGTGTTCAGAAAGGATTCAGAATCTCTACTCATCTGATCCTTTTATGCCTGATGGTGGAAGATAAGCAGCAGATTACTACTCACGTCATTATTTCTTAATTCATGAACAGAAAGCACAAACTATATTGTACAATCATTCCTCAAAATGAAAAATGTGCATACACTGTAGCCACCTTTTGTCAGCTAAAAATTAACGTAGGGA
>NW_010121826.1:17321-20675 GCF_000699245.1 Pterocles gutturalis
AGCCCTGCTTAGATAAGAGATGAAGAAAATTCCAATCACGTATTTTCTGAACAGACAACATTTGGGCTAATTTAGCTATTGACTTCTGTAATGGGGAAAAAGTTATCAATATTTGCTAGAATACTAGAAAACTAATTTGACTTTCTAAAAGTGAGAATTCAGCTGAGAAGCCGAATTACCAGTCAGGGAACATAAAAAGCTACCTCTTGCGTGTGCTGTTAAAGGTTACCTGAAAAGCAACAGAAAACCAACTAATCAGTAAATGGCAAATACTTGATGAGCAACAAGAAAATTAATTTTAAAACATCCAAATAGATTGCAAAATTAATCTTTCATTTATAACTGCAAAACCTGAATACTTTAAAAACATTCAAATAACTTACAAAGCATTCTTTTCTATTTAAAAGAACACAAGTTGAAGTCAGTTTCTGAAAATGTGGGAAGAATTCACGTTATGGGAGAGACCACAAATACATTTAACAAAAAAAATTGCTGCAAACTCTACCCTTTGTACATTTCCTTCACAGAATCTTCAAATTCACAAATTTCTGTCACAGACTGTTAAGTAAATTTATCAGATCAAGCACCACATTTTAAAATACTTTCTAACATTTCTGCAGGGATTCTTAAACTTTTATTTGCAAGAATTAATTATCTGTAACAGGCCTGGTTTTTTAGATGCTTTATTAATAATGTTCATTTTGTAACAGTCTCAGAGAGTTCTCTGTCTACTCTTTAACACATTAATAATTTCTGAATCAGAGAAGCTCTGTGAAAAGATCACAGAAATCATCTCAGCTCTACAAACACTGAACGTGAGTGGTCTAAGTTAAGGTCAATAGTGAGTCAGGGAAGGGAAACTCTTATTTCAGCTCTTTGCACAATACCTACTCTGTAGGTAAACAGGAGTCTTCAGTTTCACAACACTAATCTTTTCAAGCATACATATTTATTTAATTCCTATGTTTAAATCAAAGATATTTCTTATGAATGGCTGTTGCAAAGAAGGTACATGAAGATTTCCTTTGTTTCTTATTTGAATCACTAGCATGAAAGTGAAGGCTGAGGTAATCATTTCACTCAAAGGAAATAAAACAAAGAAACCTCTATTTCATTGCTAAGAAAGCAGAGATCAGAGACTCCCACGACCTGTTAACTTCAAAATATTCAACCTAACTAACAAAGAATAATCACTGTAGTCACTAAGGACTAAGATGTGGTTAGCCTTTATGTGAAACATGTTCTAAGGCTGAGAAAAACAATTTCTGCTCACTATGACATGGCTCATGTGAAATTCGGATGTAAATGAAGGCCTGGCTTTCTGCAGAAAAAAAAAAAAAATTGTTCGATTCTTGTATCTTTTAGGCTGAATTTACTCAAAACTCAATGCAAAGTAAAAAAGAAAAAACCAGAACTGTTGCTTCCCTTGTCCCTAGAACCTCATTCATCTGTAAAACAGATGATAGGATATTCAGGAAAATGTAGTCATTTTTTCCTCACAAATTACGGTTAGCAGCCCCTTTACTGAAAAGATAACACCTCCATGTAGGTTGTACAACACAGTGTATCTACATATCAGGCTACATGACAAATGAAGAGCTAGTTCTATTTTTCTTCTAATTGTAGAATGCACAGATTAAGTCAAATTCTCCATTATGTCAGCCCCTATAATTCAAACCAAATGTAAGAAAACATTGTGATAATTAAGTACGTTGAAAAAACTTAGTCGTATGTACTTTTAGGGTTCATCACCACACTAGTTAAACCGATGGAAGTCTACTGAGTTAAACCTGCTATAACACTGCATGAATTAGGTTATATATGCAGAAGATCTCTTATTTTATTAATGCTTATTCCAGTTTTTATCCACTCATTTCAAAGGGCATTTGATAACGTCATTAATTACCCAGTAGGTTTAGAACTGCTTAAAAACAGTGCAGGTCAGAGCAAGTCTAGCTTGTACCCTAATTATTTTCCACCAGTTAGTTTCTACCCTTAGGATGGCCTGACATTTTTAAAGGTTTACTGATGAAATACATAATTATTTATCCACAGCCTATATTCCATTGTTTGTACTTTTCCTGTTCTCAACATGAAACTACAGAGGAAGTATCTGCAAAACTGTTTGTTTGATAAATGCCACACAATATGCAAAGAATGTACATTAAGTGAAAATTTGACATATTTCTCATACTCACTGTTTTCATATAAAATACTGTTTGTCTTCTAAAAGGAAAAGTACAATCAGGTAATTAAAAGGCCTCATTGCAGCCTTCCAGTACTTTAATCAATAGACAGCTAGAAGGACTATAAATTTGATTTTAGTAAGTAAAACCCACATCCTGAAATTGTTTTTCTTCAATCCACCTTACAATAATCTGAGCTTTTATTGACTATTTCTACATTTAATTACACTGTAAAGAGAAGCTATCCATAACAGGTGCCATATCGGACAGGTACTCCCATTCTGTAGTCAGTGGGACCTTCTGCCTTAGTAGGAACTTTATGACACACATGATTTTGTCTAAGAAAGCACAGAATTAGTATGTACCACATATATAATCTAGTTAGGCTAATAAATCATTACTATTAGACACAAATTTCAGTTTAAAAAGCCATGTTACTTATTCAATGTACACATCAAGATACAGTATATGTATTCACAGCGTTCTTATAAAACAGGAAAAATTAAACAAGACCTGATCCGATCTGCCAATATGATTTATTAGTTCTGAGTTTGTCTGTGTGAATAAACAATAAAGCAACACTAATCTATTGTGTCAAGGTTTTGTTTGGAGAAACATTCTAGCGTGACTTCATATCGAGTCATGCAGCCAGAGCTCCAACAATCGATTTTACCACCTTATTAGTCTTTTATTTAGTTTGTCCTGTAACTCTTTGTTATTTTTAGTTGTGGGTTGCTCTCACAGTATTTATTACACTGTTCTGATGGTTCTTGAAACCTCTCAGAGCTTTACATGTTCTTCTGCTCCAGCTAAACCACTGCCCTGGGTCACAAAAACCAAACTTTTCCCAACATCTGTCCTTGAAAGCATCTGGTTTGCTAAATCTGATGAGCAAAATAGATACGAGCCCAGATTTTCCCTGTTTTTCTTAATTATTTTGACAAAACTGTCCTCCCTCCGCCACTTGGATTTACATCCTGCTGTGATGTAGCGATTTTCAGTGGGGATCCGTGCGACCCGTGGCGCTGTCGATGTGCATCACTGGCCCACCAGCAGGGCCACCACTCGCCATAGGGGTGAGACCCGGGCGCCCAGCGTCCACCGCCCCGCTCCTGCCCCGGCATCCGGGCGCCGCCGCGGCCAGGCTTGCTTTCCCACCGACCCCGGG
>NW_010121827.1:0-15856 GCF_000699245.1 Pterocles gutturalis
CAATTTGGTGTCATCAGCAAACTTACTAATGGAGCACTCAATCCCGTCATCCAGGTCAAATTCCCTCATCCAGGTCAACTTCTTATCACAGTTGATTTGATGTGCAAGCCAGCAATAGGAATAACCAACCTTACCAACAATTAAGACAGCCCAAAAGCACTACAGAAGTAAAGCCAAAGCCTCCCTCCTAGTAAGATGAAAACACTAATTTTTTTTCTGTAATTCACTGAGGTAAACCAGAGTCATGAAATATGTAGCTAACACTTCTACAAGTCAGATCTAATATATTGGTCTGCATTAGTGTGGATACAAAGAGCAGCTGGTTCCCAAGTAACACTGGAAAAAGCCTCTAAGCAGAATGTTAGACTGACAAGAACAGTACCCACAGCAGAAGTGAGTTGCAGATGCAATGATTTACACTAAAAAAGTACTCTTACTACAGGTTCCATAAAAGTGTATCTATCTGGGTACTTTTGTTTAACCTACTTGGGAAAGCAAGTACCTTACATAGGAAGGGACACTGCACTGCATTACAAAAAAAAAAAAAAAAAAAAAACAAACATTGTTCTTGGGCATTACTAGAAGCTTGTTCAGCTTTCTGAGTTAGAGCAGACTAACCTAACACCCCTGTGGAATAGCATGAGGTAAGTTTAATGTTTGCCAATTGACTGTAATTCTAAAGGGAGCAACAATCAACTCTTAAGTTGAAGTGAAGGAAGTGCAGCCATTACTTCTTCTACAGTAAATGCCTGCATCTTTTCTGTCCAAGTTAGATAACAACATCCATACCCACAAAGGACTTCTCAAATTAGTACATTTCGCATACCTCCAATGAAGCGAGGGCAAGAGAGGTAATGAAAAATTGGATAAATAACTGTATGGTAACTGTATAGGTCACCAAACACTAAAATTAGTAAAGTCCAAAAGCCTCAAAATCAGGAACATTAGGAAAAAATGTTTCACATGCACCAAAATATTCAAATTACCAACCAACAAACACTAAAAATCCACAAGTACTTTTCAATAAGCCAGAAAACATGTCCTATGCATTACATCAGTATGTAATAAACATTTAATTAAAAAAATCTAGGAAGATTTCAATAAAAACAAAAATTACATTTTAGGTATTACTAAAATGTAAGTATCACTAGCAGAACTCATTAGGCACCCCAATAAGCTTTCTAAATTGGGGCTAAAAGCCAGTGTTCCCAGCTAACATTTTCTGTTCAACTATTAATCTATTAATTTAAATTGTATTATAAAAGCTGTAAAAGTATTAGCACAGATACATTCACAGAATCTACTTAATCACTGTCAGTGTTTCCTAGAAAGAGTTTCTAGGTTCATAATCAAACAGTTCTAAAACACTAAGACTCAATCATCAGCCTGGAACTACAGGCAAGCCCTCCACCACACAACAGTTCCTGGAGAATAAAAAAAATTCAAACATTCTGATTAAGAAAGATTCTTAAAATTCCAACACACAGAAATGCAATAAATTAAAGCTCTGAAACCAAAACAAATGTGAGGTCTTCACTATTTCTGTATCTCTTCTCAAACACCTGAGAACAATTAAACTCACAATTCAAAATAATTCAAATCACGTTTGTCTGTTCTGAAAGTACAGTACGGCTTTCTATCCCTTTCATATAATCTGAACAAAACTCACATGAATACCTGACATTTTATGCGACAAATCATTAGTATGGCATGGAGTTTGCGCAGCACACTATGACATAACATAGTTCTCAAATAAAAAACTTGCAAATTATCATACATTTCCTCAGGTCTTGAGTTCTGCAAGATGCAGGCCATTGCACAGAAATTTAAAGCAAAACTTAGAAGTATATTTTAGAGCATATTTTCTCCTTTCTCATTATTCTTCCCCCTAATTTTAGATACAAATCCTTCAGCCTAAAGGTAGCTAATTATTAGCAATAAGTAGTCCAAGAAAAGCATTTACTATATCTGGACTAAAGTAATCCTTTCTCCATCACAGCCAAACAGATTGCCTTCACAGCAATCACCAGAAACTTTGTTTTGCAGTCTGGAAACTAAAATAGTGAGGCCAATCACCAGAAGTGGTGGTTCAAAGTTGTCAGACTTTTGGATATTATGGCTCAGGGGAAAAAAAAAAAAAACACAAACAACCAAACAAAAACCACCACCACAAAAAAGGCCTAAACCCCAAACAAACAAAAAATCCCACACCAAACCAAGAAGCTTGGAAACCAGAGAACATCATCCACTGTGTCTGTCTCCAGTCTTCTGTCTTTAACGGGCTTCTGAGAAGCTTGGAGAAAAAGGAAGAGCCCAGCTCTCCCTCTGTTCCTCTCTCCCAAAAGTATCCATTTCCAATCTAAAACGGACAAATTCTTGAAAAGATTACTCTTGGTAAGTTCCCTAACCATAAAATTCGACTACTCCTCCTTTTGACAGTCCTGTAAACTCCAGAAAATTATTAGTTGACTACACACCTGGTCTCCCAAATGAGGAAGTGTTAGATAAAAAGTGTCAGTAATATTTGTTCCCTTAATCAGTGCCTGAGAATTACAGGCCATCCTATGGAAGGGGAACTTGACAGTTACAGAGCCATATGCTGAAAGCAGCTGTTCTGGTGACAAGAGCTCAAAGACATGCTGTAAAATCTGTTGATATATTTGAAAGCTCATTATGTTGATCATAGGAGCAATGTAAACACTATTGTCTACTCAAGCAATCTTAGATAACTTCTGTCAGAATAAACAGGCCTTCAGTTTGTTGTTGGTGGTAGTGGTAGAGTTTTTTATGTTTGGGTTTTTTTAAGCCGTAATCAGTAAAAAGCACCTTGGAACAAAATCTTTAAAGTAGCTGTGCACAGATGTACCTTCTCAGAGAAAGCACTATTCCTCAGGGACAAGTTATTCTAGACTGAATCTGGCATAAAATTTAGATAGGTATTTTCTGCAGCTCAAAGGCTCCCCACAACATTTTTCTCTTCCCACAGCAACTGAGATTTCAATTCCGCTCAACACCCAATTCATCTTTTACGTTCATGCACCTAAGGGCTACTTGCCTGGAAAGCACATGGAACTTGAAGAGCAGTTTTTACATAGAACTAAATGCGACTCTGTTGACATAAGCTTGCTCACATCCACACAGTGTCTGAGCACTCACAAACTTCTGCCCTATCATCACACTAAAGGTACAGGTTAATATTACTATGAAGCCAAGCTATCACCAAAGAGAAGACAACCACTTCAGTCACATGTTGCCCCTCATTAGGATTCACCAAATACTTCAGGAAATTAAATTAATCTCTTCTAGGAGTAGAGGAACAACTACTTTTCTGTAGTTTTGTGCTGATCTTCAGGACCAGGCAAGAACTGACATGTCACTGGTGGGTTAAAGGAAGGAGCAAGCCAATAAATAGCTCTAACTGTACCATCAGACCACTCCCTAGAATCAGGGCCCAAGCTAACACAGTGAAGCCAGTATCCTCTTCTGTGAACCTACATAGGCTGATCGGATATAGAAGGTCTCTTCTAAAAGAGGCAAGCCTGAGCACTCCTGCCTGATCTACTCAGTTTATGGCAGGAAAAGAAGAACCGCCAAACAGCAATGAAATATTCCATTATTTTTTTTTCCTTTTGTGACAAACTTCACACAGTGCTGTAGCAGAAACTCTTTCATCATTTATATATTTACTCTTTATATTTCTGTCTCCATAACAAGACCTTTTCTGCACTTCACTAAACACTCATCTTAGTGGCAGTCCACCTCTTTTTTACCCTTCCCTCCTCCTATTTTTATTTTCATAGAATCATAGAACAGTTTGGTTTGGAAGATGACCTAGTCCAGTCCCCCACCATGGGCAGAGACACCTTTCACTAAATCAGGTTGCTCAAAGGTCCACCCGACCTTACCTTAAACACTTTAATTGCATATACATCATATGTCACATTGGCTCTACAACACATTAGTGATTCATCGTAATGTGGAATGTGCAAACTACAAAATGCATGTCTGGCCGTAATGACTAGCTTTTGGTTTAGGTTTTTTTAAAACTTCAGTTACCTTTAGCAACCAAATATCAGCTGAAATTCCTATACTATACTTGCAGGCTCTTATAGAACCTGACATTTTGCCCTTTATATACCTAAGGGAGACAGAAAACAATTTATCTTTTTACTTCTGAACTCCTGCTGTTAATCTAGAAGACTTACTCACTTGACAACAATAAAGTATCAGTAAAATCAACCTTAGAAGGGTACATTTTCAATAGTACCTCTGGCACTCACTATAATAAAGAGGTGCAACAGATGCTCTGGAGAGGCTACTGTTTGTGAAGCTATTGCAACACATACATTTAAACAACTGACAGCAGTGCTTGAAGCACAAGGAACAAGGGGGAACATCCGGAGTGAATGCACATTTCAATGCCTTTTGTCATCATGCACATAACACACAGAATTACAGCCGCAAATTACAGAACATGAAGGGCATGAACATCCTCCACACCTTTAACTACCAACATTCCAGTCCATTAATAAAATTCATGAGCATACAAGTCTTCCTCAACTCAGATGCACATTCCCCTTCTTGTGTACACGAAATGTAACATCACAAGAAGAAAAAGGGAACTATGTTTCATAAAAGGCAAGCCCATTGACCACACATATAGTTACCAACAAACTGCACCTCCTCTGCCTTTCTCATGACGGTTTGGCTTCTTCCAAATGATGAGAGGTGACGAGTGGTGTTCCGCAGGAGTCAGTATTAGCACCCTCGAGTGCACCCTCAGCAAGTCTGCTGATGACACAAGCTGTGGGGTGTGGTGGACACACTGGGGGAAGGGATACCATCCAGAGGGACCTTGACAGGCGGGCCAATGCAAGCCTCATGAAATTCGAGAAGGCCAAGTGCAAGGTCCTGCATGTGGGTTGAGGCAATCCCAAGCCCAAATACAGGCTGGGAGGAGAGTGGATAGAGAGCAGCCCTGAGGAGAAGGACTTGGGGGTATTGGTGGATGAGAAGCTCAACACGAGCTGTCAGTGTGCGCTTGCAGCCCAGAAAGCCAACCGTGCCCTGGGCTGCATCAAAAGAAGCATTAGCAGCAGGTCGAAGGAGGTGATTGTCCCCCTCTACTCTGCTCTTGTGAGACCCCACCTGGAGTACTGTGTTCAGCTGTGGGGCCCCCAACATAAAAAAGACATGGACCTGTTGGTGAGAGTCCAGAGGAGAGGCGTGAAGATGGTCAGAGGGCTGGAGCACCTCCCATGTGAGGACAGGCTGAGAGAGCTGGGGTTATTCAGCCTGGAGAAAAGAAGGCTCCGAGGAGACCTAATAGCAGCCTACCAGTACCTGAAGGGGGCCTACAAGAGGGATGGGGAAACACTCTTTATCAGGGGCTGTAGTGGCAGGACAATAGGTAATGGTTATAAGTTTGAAAATGATAGATTTATAGTAGATAGTAGAAATTTTTCACTGTTAGGGTGTTGAGACACTGGAACAGGTTGCCCACAGAAATTGTGGATGCCCCCTCCCTGGAGGGGTTCAAGGCCTGAGTGAGCAACCTGGTCTAGTGGAAGGTGTCCCTGCTCATGGCAGGGGGGTTGGAACTCGATGATCTTTAAGGTCCTGTCCAACCCAAACCATTCTATGATTCTGTGATATCTTACAATGCTGCCGGTATGTTTGTTTTATTGGCAAAATTTCTCTTAATGATAAATTGAGCTACTTTTCCCAACCAATTTAAATAAAAGCTCTGTTTCCTCTCCAAATATTCAAAGTCAAGGCAGCCCACCTTCAAAAAAAAACCAACCCTACTTTTGAATGAAAAAAAAAAATGTAATGTGTGACTTCTCATAAGAACACTTTCAGCCAACATCCAAATAAATTTTAATTTATTCCTGTATTTGTCTGTTCAAATTATGGACATTCTGTTCACTTTGATACATCAGTCTGATGGGGAGATTTACCCTTCGATTTTTCAATTATTATACAGTCCATGACAAGCAACAGTGAAAACGATGTTTGGTTTCCTAAAAGTAAATCTGGTCATGAGGCAACTCTTGCAAGTCTTCAGGTTTCTGAATGAGTGCCACTGGCTCTGCATTTGCCTGGGGCTGGCTAAACCTTTCCACCCTGGCTAGGTTGTCATCAAAGGCCTTCCCAAAATGACTCCTGGCATTTCAACACTTTGTAGCTCTGACAGCGAGAAAAAGAATGTCCTCACTTGCAGCTTTCATGTAGTCCCATGCACAATAATATTCAAGAATGTGCAACTTTCACAAACATGAATGCAATGAATCACCTTGCCTTCTTCCACAGTCAGCGTTCACATGGATAGCTACTGTTTCCTATTAAAATACTCAAACGAGGTAAAGAACATGGACACAATTCAGAATCTGCATCTGCTGTTTACCTCTTCTGCTGCCAAATTAGCTTTCTATATTCATTTACATGAATCATTCACATACCCTCACAGCAACCACTTTTAAGAAAGTGGTGTTGGACCAACCTCACCATCACCCTCAATTCTAGTTCCAGACTACTATACCCTAGATGTCCGGTCCCCACTGGACAGTTGGGCCAGTTTACAGATGACAATCTGGACTGTCATTCTAAGATATAAAACTTAACACACTAACATGTTGCCACCGCAAACAGCTGTGTCAACTGTAGAATGAAGTCCGCAGCAGAATTTCAACTACCCTAGAGAAACCTTTTAATGCTGGGTTCTATGATTCCATCTCTTACAACAGGGAACGCAGGGAGCTGTGGGTGGCTGTGATCAACCTCCAACAAAGTTAATTTCTCCATTCTTTTCTTCACCGCATCACAATCTGTGAGGCAGAGCTTAAAAGTCTCGGATCCCTTTCTTCTGTCATCCCATCAACATAAATTTCAAAGGAGTTACAGCTATGCTTACATCTATCCTACAAACAATCCACTGAATTAATGTTTTTGCAGAACCCTTAGATTATAAAACATTAAAGATGGTGCCACTGTAACACCAACAGAACAGGCTATGCTAGAAAAGTGAACCAGTGCTGCAGTAAATGCTCAAAGCTTCCATTCTGGTCTGGATATTCATCTAGTATTTAAACACAGCAGAGCACTGTCTCACCACTCAAGAGAATACCATGGACTGGTAATCAAACTGTGTGAGCAGTATATCCAGAGTCATCTGCTGAACTTCTCCTTGCTACATTTAGCATTCAGATACAAGGACAAGTCCACCTCTGTCAATTAGAAAGCTGTTGAAAGTACTGCTGTGGCAACTAGTAATACCGACCACTTTTTAAGCAATGGAAAAAATTCAGTTCATGTTTGTGAAATCCACAAGTTGGGCTGACCAATCCAACCTCTATACACTCTACAGAATTATGTATTTTTAAAGCATGTTTTGACACAAAAAATAAACACAGACAGCAAATGGGATTGAGGTGAGGTCATTCCTGAAAGGAAGCAGGAAAAGCAGATAGATGGAGTATGTATTGAGTTCCCCCAACAATGTCTATTCAGGAAGCGGCATGTTCAGATGGGATATAATAATGAAAGATCTTATTTGACTAGGGAAGGTACACTATGCATTGTTCAAGAATAGAGGCAAGAATTCAAGCTGCAATCACATTTACTTCTAGATTTTCAATCAGAAATTCGTCAAGCGGAGGAAGAGACATCATTACATATTCGTTCATAAAACAGCCTGTAAACTGACAAAAACAAAAGATTAAGTTTCAAAACCTAGTTCTCTTCTGTTTTCTGCTACATTTAAACAATTCAGACTGTCTTCCACATTGTTTCAAACCGTATTATGTTTTTGGTCAATGTTACTGGGTATTTTGAAAAGTGCCTATCTTTCAAATCACCTATCTGTTACAAACCATGGTCACCACTGCACCTGTTGAAGCTCTTGGCTTACAGAACGGATGTCAAGTTATATCTCAACCTTCCACTGCAATCAAAAGAAACGCCAAAACCTAATCTAACAACACAGTATGCATATTTTTGAATATATGAGATTGAATATCTCTCCCTTGAGGTTGTATGAGGTTTATGACAATAAGCTTTCCCCCTACTTTAATGTATGAGTAAAATATGCTTTTTTAAAAAGAAGGATCACTCTTTTGTTATAATGTAAAAGAAATGCAAGACAATATGTGTATTTAAAACACTAAAAAGGGATAATCTGCTCCCAAGTAATAGGAAAATAACTAATACTACATTGATCAAGTTCTAAATTCACTGTGACAACTACCAGGCTCCAGGATTTAGAGAGTTTTTATACATACCATCACACTAAGTCACATCCCTGATATTATATTATTAAAGAGTATGCTCAAGTTGCAGTGACTGAACTATAACATGCTGCTCCACATTAAATTCAGGTTTTCACATTTCATTTTTTTGGTGCAAAATACACAATATGATGGGAGTTTTTTCGGTGTACATCTACTCTTATGATTGCATAGTATTTGAAAAAATAATCTTTTTGCAGTTTGGTACTCAAAACACAAGAAAAATATTGCTCTAAATGGAACAAACCATAGAGAAAAATGCTCTCAAATTTAAGAAGTGGATATTCAGTGCTACATTTATTTGGTACCTGGGATTCTGACCTGTATCAGAGAATGGCTCCAGAGTTTTTCATCTTACTATTTTATCTCCCTAAAGCCAGAGGCTTAGAACACAGAAACTGCTGAAAAAAAAAAACATCCTTCCAATTTGCATTTCTTTCCTTGTCCAGTTTTAATCTATTTCAGCTAACACCACTTACTCAAACTCCTGGGTTTTGTTCCCACCATAATGTATTTATACAGAACAATTACAACCTCTCCCACACATCATATTTTGCTGAGATAAAAACAACATTTTGTTTTACATACAAAGCTGTCTTTGGAAACACTGTAGCTGCTAGTCTGAATTCCGAAATAAAGGTGGTCTGAACACCATACAGAAATCCAGAGTCTTACTAAGCTCTCTTATAACAGCTTTTCCACTCCCCCTCCCTACAAAAAAAATAGGTGATGGAATTATCTGAAAAACCAACCTGCATTTTCTCTCACCCACATCTCACCAGTGGCTCAGTTACTGGTGAATAAATTATTATAGGTTTTTCCTACCTTCTGAGATTTGCAGCTGGGAAGATATCAAACTGTGACAATAAGGATTATCTTTTAATCATTCAAGACTGAAACATACCTTTTAAAATTTCATACCATTTCAATTTTTCTAGTATATCGGTTCTACACGTGGACCCTGCTCAAGACTGACAATGTCTTCTGCATAAGGCACCACCAATCAGCTTGGATATGAATCCATTAATCCTAAAATACACCATTTCCATTTAAACTACAAATGCAGATTAAGTACAACCATCTGAAAAGCACACTGTAAAAGGAAAATAGCAACTAATGTCTTACCTTGTCCTAAGAGCCACCCAAGCAGCATCAATGTCAGCATACAGATTCTTTTCTGTTGGCTTCCCAGAACTTGCACCATATCCAGAATAATCATACGAGAATATGTTGCAATTAATCCGTGAACCCAGTCCTATGTAAAAGCTGCTCATCTGACCCAAGTCGACAGCATTTCCATGTGAGAAGAGCAAAGTATACTTTGCATTAGGCGAGCAACGCACAAACATACAGGCAATCCTGTTACCTTTACTTGTTCTAGTCATGAAGCACTCAATGGCATCTTTTTCTCTGGAAGAATATTGCCAGTCTGCTCGCTCTGAGAGATGTAAAGTCCAGCGACTACCGCTCTCATCACACATCAGTGTGTATGTGGGATCAGGAGGTAAGAATGCCAGTTTGGAGGCAATTTTCCCTGGGCACGGTGGACAACAGAACAGGCAACACAGTTCACTAAAGGAAAGATTATTCATCTTCTAGTCTGAAACAGGAAGAGAAAATGCTGTAAGTTTCTAGTTACAGTCCTATATAAAAAAAGAAAAAATAAAAACTCATGGAAACTGTAAAGGCCTCTCTAGAAAAGAATACATAATTGTAGTGGAAACATTGAACAAAACATAGAATTAAATATATATGTACATTTCTATACAATAGCTTATTTAATATTACTAGCTACTTTAGAATGACCATATGAAAGAAGAGTGATAACTCTAAAGCCTTACCAGTTATTAAAACTAAAATGTGATTACCCAGGCAAAGAATGAGTTCTGCAGTTTCTCTGGAGGAAATGAAGTCCCTCATCTTAAGCCATTAAGAGAAGCGTTCATCCCATTGACAAATACACAGGTTACAAAGAACAGTTGAAATATGTCACAATGCTTGCAGGATACTATTGCTATGCTGATCTCTGCAGTCAAAAATCACTATAGCATTTCCTAAATACAGAGAATATGTATTGTAATCATGAGTTATGGGGTCCTTCAAGTAGTATCAGCAGTATGGAAGGTGTATGAAGGTCAAAACTTAGAAGGCAAACCAAGATGTTCCTGCTGGCTTAGCAAACACTGTAGACCTTCAGTACACTAAAATCCAGCCATTAACTCTTCCTTGTTCCACATACTGGCTGACATAAATATTTCCAAACCCTTCAAAAAAAATATTAGCTAAGGTTTCGTGTATTACACCCAGGAATTGGGATTATATTAATGACATGACTATTTTCAGTCCATGATTTAACAAAAACATTCCAAACCAAATGCTCTATCACAGTTATTTGGCAAATGAGTATAATCTGTTACCAGTTCAAAGCACTGGTTGACACAGTGGGGGAGAAAAGTAAACACACAAACATCTAAAGCAAGCTAGGTGAAGACACAGTTGCCCTGAAAAGCAGGTGTTGTGTCCTCTTAATTTACACCAGGGAGAAGGGAGGGGAAAAAACCATCCTTTGGTATGACAATACTTTTTCTCAGAGGTAGGAAGAACAATGAAATCTGCCAAGAGCCATGCTGGAAACCAGTACACATAATTATTTACACTACTTCCATTGTGTTAAGGCATTGACACTTAATCCCAATTTAAACAACTTTTCCATACGAAATCTATCTACAGATCTCAAGCTCAGTTCCTGCCAGGCTACTGCACTTATATTTTCATGTACCAGCTTTGACCACTAGATCCAAGTTTACAAATGTGAACAAAACAAACTGATTCCTGATGTCCAGAGTCCCATGTCATTTCTGAAATACTTGGGTAATCCAATAATAAAATCCTACTGCTAACTATAATACTTGGCAATATTTAGATCATATTTCAAAGTTTGTCCTCTTACTTGTATACAAGCATAGTGTTCATGCCTGTATAAATTTCTCTTTAGAAAAGCTTCAAGGACACTGCTGTAAGAACTGCTGAAAACAGATCACAGAACAACTACCCATATTCTGGATGCGTGAATGGTCTCTTACCTGTGTTAGAGTATGAATGCACACTCCGTACAGTTTTACATAGAGAGTACTTGCAGAGTAGTAAACACAGTCAGTCACAGCAAGACAGTCCGATAAACAGCATAAGCATTCTTGGAATACTACTCCTCTTTGTAGGGCACAAAACCCCATTTTTTTGCCAAGACTGCTACAGCCAAGTGCCTTCATCCCGAGTCTCTAGTTTTCTTCAAAATAAAGGGAAATCACAGATTCTTAGATATGGGTGACCAACACTACCAGTTCAGAGGAGATGGCAGGAAGGGTGTACTGATCACCTCCCATAAAAAGGCAGATTGTCTCTTAAATTAAGATCCTGAATAAATGACCACATTTCTGCCAGCTAAAGAAAGACCAACGTCATGTATTTATGTAATCAGCATAACTAGTCACTCAAATTTGGAATACCTCATCTGCTCCCTGTCAGATGAGATTATCTGGACATTAAATTTAATTTTAACCTGCAAGTCAGGACAAGAAGTGCAAGAGGTCTATGGAAGGGCTCAAGGTATTGGCAAAAGTCTTGGGCTGCCTTGTGCACAGGAAAAACTCTATTTTTTTCCTTCTCTACTTCTCTTACAGCTGTGAGCACCAAAGGAGCCACTTCTTTCACTCCTACTTACAAAGTTCACGTTCACAGCCCAGAGAAACTGCTGGGATGCCTCAACAAACTTTTTTGTAAAAGTGCTTATGACCCAGTATTCAACCACACTTCTATTTCTATCAAAGACTATTATACTGATCTGTTCCAGGGAAGTTTTCCCACCTTTTCAGAAAAGCTGTAGTGTCTAGCTTTGAGCTGCAATTTATTCTGTGTGGGGAAGAAAAAGCAATGTTATTTTATGTGAAGAATTTAGAAGAATATGTACCTCCAAAAATGAGGTATAAATAGCCTGGTCTGCCCAGGAACAGCAGATTGCACTCTATTCCAGCACACAACAGCAGCTCCAGAATTTCTTACTTGCTTCCTGATGCACTTGTCAGAAAGAATTAAAACAGGAGTTTACATTATTTATAACCATAAACAGCCTGACTATACAAATATTATCTCACTCAGAAAATATTTGCTATTTCTCAAAGTCATTTCAGAAGACTGGAAGCTTGCCTGTGGAATCCACACACAGGGCAGTACTGCAGTTACCACAGTTAATCAGCTGAGGTGGTACTGTGCCCCAACATAGCTTAAATGTGCTAAAAATGGGCTGTTGCCACATGGGGCAAATGATTTATGCTGAAGTCTATGGCTAAAGTATTATTTCTTCCCTGTACTATACTGTTTTTTAGACTTTATATAATGTCAGTTTAATTCAGTGGAAACTCTGGCTTCTGAAACTAAAGATTCTGATTCCAGAGTTGTTCTCCATCTAAATCATGGCTAGCAACAACTCTTTTTATTTTTTTTTTAAGTAAGTTTTTTTAAACTTCATGCAGAAGACCCAAGAAAAACAGCAGATCCCTAGTATCACTAACCAAACAAATCAGACACAAAACACCTACTGAACTTCCTCAGCAGAATACCTTCAACTAAATGCAAACAATGCTTCCATTATACTGGAACTGGTTTGTCATTCATTGTATTCACATGAGTGTGTTCTTAACCTCCGGATCTGGAATGGAACCAGGATGTGAGAGAGTCCCCAGGGTGTATAGAGTAATTCTGATATCACTGTTTAAAAGTTCAACTGAATCAGCACTTCAGCCTAGTAGTATTCATCAGATGTCACGATTTAAGTCCAATTAAGCAGGCGTTATCTTCCCTCAAAAGGTATACTGCTCAGATACTTCAATGAGGGATTAAATTTAGTGTTTCCCCCCTCAATAGTTTAATGTTCTAATGTTAGAAAACATGTAACATGATTTCCTAATGATTCCACCAGAAATTATTACACTAAAAATTAAAATAAAAGTCACAAAACCCCACTTATTTAGCATCACCCGGCCCTGGTAAAAGCTTTGGAGATCAACAGTCCTAAGAGACTAAATACTGTATTAAGCCTAAAATATAATTTATGGAAAGTCAACAAGGTATCACAAGTAAAGTTGCATTAAAAATCACTCTAATAACAAATGGGCTTTGATGTATGCTCTATCTGAACTCTCGCTGAAACCAAGGCAAAACCCACAGTGACCACAAATTACCTTAAGCCTCCAGTTCCACAAGTACAGATGAGTAACTTTAATGGGACTTGTTTGCCTAAGATATGTTGTGAATGCTTAAGTTACAGTCAAACACCTTCTGAGCACATATGATGTAAATCTCTGTGCTCATTACAACAGCATTGTCAGACACAGAGACCAACACATCCCAACAATGTAACAATTTCACCCTCTTTTTGCCATTTCAGTTCTAACAAAGAAGCTAGTGTTGTTCTGCAAACACAGTCCCTAATGCTTGTAAAATTACTAAAAACAAAAATAATATAATAAGGGAAATATTCATATCCTTTAAAATTATACTGCATTTTTCATATAAATTAAGTAGGAAAATTCTGCGGAAGAAATTGTGGAAAACATAAACATCTACTACTGCCCCAAGGCTTAGAAATAAAACAGACCCAAGTAGCATCACACACCCCTTCTGGGATAGCTTTTAAAAGGAAGGCAAGATAATTTCATCACATTTATCTCCTTAACTCTCTCATGAATAAAAAAGTAACATAGAAAATGACAAATGTAAAACTGCCCACAGGCAGTAATTTCAATCCATTCTTCAGCAATTAACATTTTCATTAAGGCTGACAGAAGAGGAGGCAAAAAGTCTATCTAATCTGAAATAACACCTCAAATATTTATCTTGTGATTCCTAGGATAACACAAAAGTAGCTCTTTCATATAAGCAATTATTCCTCCCTCCACAAATAATAACAAGAGAGTGGCTCCTATTAGTCACATTTTTGCTTACCTCACTACATATTAGCTTCAAAAGCCCAACCCTTGCAAATACATCTAGAAATCTTACATTTACATTAAATATAAATTATTCTAATTGTATATTTAAATTAAATTACCTATTTCACAAGAACTACTCAAAGAACAAAGTTAAACTCATAAATACAGCTGCTGGTTTGTAAATTTTAGTGGTGTTCTAACTGTAACAGGCAAGATAATAAAATTGTTGGGTTTTTTTGTTTTGGGTTTTTTTTTGTTGCTGTTTGGGTGTTGTGTTTTTTTTTTTATCATAATTTTTCATTATATATTGCCGAAATAAGAAATTCTTAAGTCACCTCACCCACTCACTGAACACAATGCAATGAAAACTTGAGTTCAAGCCACTACTGAAGCACTCATACTCATTTCAACATCTTCACTATGTTAAAAATGGAACAGAAGGGTATGAACATCCTCCAACTACTTCAACAGTTAACGCACCAAAATATTTAGTGAAAAAAAAACCCAAAACAAAACAGTGTCTGATTATCATATGAAAGGTTTAAACTAACAGAATTATTAAGAAAGAATACACAGTAGGTCTGGAAAAGAACACAGAGAAAGTACATTCAGTAATGAAAAAGCCATAGCAAGAAATACCATGAACTCTTTTAAGGTATTTTTCAAAGAACAAAACGACCTACATAAAAACAGAGAGGTCTGATAGGATCAAAACTTCTTTGGTTAGTTTGATTTAAAAAAAATAAACAGTTCCATCATTCTCACAAACTCTAGCAATATTACAAAGCGTAACTTGTATACAGAGACGTTATTGTTCTTCCAGTTACTCTGTACACCTCAGAACCTACAGTTGAAGAAAGAAAGGGAATACAGGAAACACTAAGTGAAAAATCTAGCCATTCCTTCTCACCTAAAGAATAAACCAACCCTCTATAAAGATCCCAGACAGACAACTGTGGGGCTAAGTCGGATTACATAATATTTTGCTCGCTCTGAGCAAGACCATGGAACTGCTCTGCTAAAACCACCTGCACACTGACAGGCGCTGAAGCCCCCTGTGGTATTTCAGCCACATGAAGCTGGTGCTCCACTGCACCAGTTTTCAATCGCTAATAAGCTATGCTTCTAAAACCAGTTTACATTCAGATAGTACTATTTTGGTTTCTGCAGTCATGCATTTTTCTAGCTACCTTCTGGCCAAATACTTTAAAATTTTCAATTAATAATACCCGAGAGCGATTTTAAGGTCAGCATCGCTCCCACCATCGACAGCTGGAGCTGAAGAAACACATTAAATCAGGCTCTTGAGAATGAAATGAACTCTTCAGGTGTCTGTAACTTCAAAGGGCTTCGCAGAAGTCAACAGCACTGACACGGAGGCACTGTTTAGACCCGCTAAAAGACAGAGTTTAAACAGCATTTAAGAAGTCTGTGCGCCCGTTTCCCGAACAAAGGCGCCCACGACAGGACCACGGGTCAGGCAGTCCGCAGCACCCGGGCCCTCTGCGGCAGGCGACAGCCCCTCCCCGGGGCTGGGGGCACCGAGGGCAGCAGCGCAGAGGCGCCCGAGCCCACAGCCTGGAC
>NW_010121828.1:0-2909 GCF_000699245.1 Pterocles gutturalis
AGTCTGTCTCTGCTTAACCCAGGACACTGCCCAAACACACCAGTTAACTTTTCTATGTTAGATGAGTCCATCTGTATTTCTTACCGAATGTAATATGCAGAAAGCTGTCATGAGATTTGCAGGCTCACAGGCTTTTTACCTGCCAGGGGCCAGTGTTGGAGGCATATCGATGAGGAGGCACATCTTGTGCCTTAACCCAGCAGCACATCTGTGCTCCACTGCACTGTCTACCTGTAGCCTAAGCACACTGACATCTTCAGTCCCAATGGTCACAACAGGGAAAGCTGGTCTCTCTTATGTAAGGGTTAGGCTGCTATAGCTGATTCAGTGATTTGACTCCAGGAAAAATAGTCCTGGTAAAGAAGAAACCAGAGTGACTGGAAAACAATTTTATATTTTCTCCCTCAGTACCCTAGAGATAACACAGAGGAACCTTTTAACAATATTTAAATATAGAGTTTTTTTCCTAAAAAAGCCTTTGAGATTTCTTTCATTCACAGAGATCTCTGATAGAAACAGAAGGTACATGGGTTGTGCAAATGCCTGTGGTTACGTGCAAGCATAGCTTTTTTAAGAAAGACAGTGGCAATGCAAGTAAACAACTACTGCAACCAGCCAAGGGATGGCACTTCTTTGTTTACACAATAGTTACTGACTAGAACATTTATCTATTTAGCACAGTCTTCTTTAATCAAAAGCTGACAATTAACTTGTGAGTTTCTCATAAACTGCTAAAGGTAAAAATTAATGTATACATATTCATAATTTCCATCAAATTTCAAAATCTTGAAAAATGGAGAACTGAGACATTGTTTTAGAAATCTTCAATTTGTACATATCACACATTCTTCCTGTGACTATATTTTTTTGTCAAAATATAAATGCACTCTTTTTCAAAACACACATGCATAAATACAAATTAATGTCACATCTAGGTTTTCAGCTTTTTGGAGATTACATTTTCTCCTGTTTTTAAAATAATTGTATATGTATTTTACATAAACTAATAATCAAGTTAGGAATGACATAACACTGTGTACAATGTTGATATAAATTTGGTGTGTGGGCCATAAAAATCCAATTTAAAGAGTGTTTGCCAGCTAATGAGGAATATGAGTTACTATTTGAGTTTCAGAACTATTTAAAACATGTCATTCTTTGGGTGAAAATGTTCATTGGCAAATTGTGACACAGAGGTCTCCTGGCTACAGAGATAAGGCTTGGGTGAATACAGAATTTATTTTAAGATGAATTCACATTCTAAACCATTGAATTTCACAAGATCTGCAGATTAATATTTCTTTTAAAGTTTTGCTAGTCTATTGCAGAGTTTATTTAGAAAAGCAAATCATGGAACTTTCTTTGGAGCCTATAGCAAACTTCAAGTATTTAAGAACGCGTTTATAATCACTGAAAACCAGAACTTGGATTTCTAGTTTCTCCATGGCTATTTTGTGAAGTTGATTGTATAAAATGGCAATTCCAAGCATAAATGCTACCTCTCCTAGGACCTGTCAAACCAAAAAATAAAATGTTGCATTTCTGAAGCAAGAATCATAGAATCACTGAATCACAGAATCAAGAAGTATGCTTTATTTTGAAGGTCATGTAAATTAAATGCTTACAGTTGTGAAAGGTATATTGCAGTCATGGTATATCTAGGATGTTAATAAAAGGATGATTTGCTTTCCTGTTTTTTTCCATTTTTTAATATAGACGTGTGGTGTCTTTGTAGCGCTAGCTAGGCCTATATTTTAGTGCTTTCCATGCTGGAGCCAAAGTCAGCAATTATAGAAAGCTACTACTGTGAAAATTTCCATGTGCAAAGGAAATTTGCACATTTCCAGGAGCAAAGAAGTACAGAAATGTAATCATACACACATTGTACACATAAAAGTTGCTTGGTACATGAAAATTAGCCAACATTCCCTTTTTTTTAAAGTATCCCATATGTATTCTAGAGGGATCTGCACATACTTGGAAATGTTGCTATTTTCACGTTACGGTTGAAAACATGTACATTACAGGACTAGCTGTACAAGATTTTGGATTTACAAGGGCATCCCATGCATATAAAAAGATTTATGTTCTCTAATCTACGTAGTTTGTTACTTGCTTCTCATAATTTCTCTGTTTCAGTGTTGGCCAATTTGCTAATCCATGGTCTCATTGAGTGCATGAACAAGACTTCACAGAGTACACAAACAAAAGGGTGTGTTCTGTGTATGGTTATGGGAACAAGTCAAGTCACATATGGTAATCCAATATGTTTTCGTTCCGTAAATCAGTTGTTCATCATATTATCTATCAATCATTCCACTTAAAGGCTTTGAAATTGGGTACCCATACATTAGACTCCCATAGGAGTTTGCTATGCACATATGAAACAGTCTTGCTGTTACATCTTCACCAGACTTCCCAGTCCGCGGGAGATTTAAACAGGCAGAAACCCAGAACTAACACTCAGTAGCCGAGGTCAGCTGCTTCCGAGCCGACCCAGCTCAAATAGACCAACTGATCGAGAGGTACAAGAGGGTTTTTCAGGAGATTCCTTCGACAGGAAAACCCTGAGACCGTGGCGTAACCCAAATCCCGCCGCCAGCTCTCCCACAAGAGGCTGACGTGGCACAGGAGTTGCCGGGGCAACCACGCCCACCCACCCCAGTCCTTAAATTTGTGTCGGGAGGGTGGAGAGTTAGCTCAGCGAGCACGCAGCGTGGGGAGAACCACCTGCAACAGGCTGCAAAAAGCTGCAGCAGCAGAGGAAGTGGCTCGTGTAATGGGACGCTGAAGTTTTGCCGGGTGCAGAAGCCTCACAAGGCAGCCTTAGGAGCACAGCGAGCAGGCAGGGTTCCTCTGAGAAGGAGGGAAGAACTAAGGACCGGGTGCTGCAGCGGTGGGTGTGGGAG
>NW_010121829.1:0-19791 GCF_000699245.1 Pterocles gutturalis
GGAGAGAAAAAAAAAAAAAGTCTTTCAGAGTTCATCTATTTTAACTAATTGTGCTGTGCAGTTTAAGGGGTAAAGGGGCCTCAGGCTTGAGGACTGGTTTGTACAAAAAAGTAGCTTCATGGGGGGGAAATAACTGTAAAGCCCAAGGTGAACAGAAATGCTTGCAAGGTTAGTCCGGCCAGCGAGAGCAGGCCTGTGGGTATTGAAACACCTTCTCATGCGACTAGAAAGCCCCGAGAAACTGCTCACTTTGTGCTTGAGAGCGAGAAAATGAGACTCTCAACTACAAAAGTTACTCTGACCAACTTAATTTCCCAGTGTAAACCAGGTGAAGCCTAAAGTACAGAACTAAAATGAGCTTTTGAAGTTATTGCAGTGCCCTGGTTTGGGCTGGGACAGAGTGAACTCTCTTCCCAGCAGCCAGTGTGAGGCTGTGTTTGGGTTTGTGCTGAGGAGAAGCTGATCACACACTGATGGGCAGAGCTGCTGCCAGGACAGTCAAGGGCTTTCCAGCTTCTCTGCTGTGCCCGTGTCTGCAGGGGCAGGAGAAGCTGGGAGGGAGCACAGCCCCAGTGACCAGCCCAGGATTCGACCTTAGGTTTAGGACTGAGACCCAAACTGGCCAATGGTCTATTCCGTATCATGCACAGCATGCCCAACGTAGAGGTGAGGAGCTGTCCAGAAGCTCTCTCTTGGGTCATTTCTCGTGCTTTCAGTCAGCTCTCACTCTCTTGGGCTCTCGGGCTCTTCTCTCTTTTCTGGGATTGTGGTTTTAGGACTCTCCCTGCTCCGGGATCGTTAGCTGGGAACAGGCTGAGTGTTGGTCATTGGGTGGTGACAAGTTTACTGTGTATCACTCATTTGTATATTGGTATTTGTATATTATTATGATTATTATCTTTATTATTTTCAAGTTTATTGTAGTTATTAAATTGTTCTTATCTCAACCCACGAGCCTCTTTTCCCTTTACCGCTTTAACTCTCTCCCACATCCCTGGGAGGCGGGAGGGTGAGCGGGCAGCTCTGTGGTGTTTGGGTGCCAGCCAGATCAAACTACATTGTCCAGTTTTAAAGCTCCAGCTGTTGTAGTCACAGGATGTACCTGAGGAGTGCTGGATGCCTCACTCTAGAAGTGGTGGCACTGCCAGCAGTCAGGCCTTAAACAGGAGAGCCTTTATGCAGGATATGCCTTAGATGGACAATGATTACAACTGCAACTGAAGATATAAAAAACCCACTAGAGTCTCATCTTGGAAGAGTTTTCTAGCCCAGACAAAGTACTCTAAGGTGAAAATGTCCCTGCCGTGATCTGAGCTAAGTGCTGAAATTTTTCATGTAGAATATAAGACATATCGTAAGTGGCTGCTGGAGAGGGAAATGAAAATTAAGATGGCGGCCCAGAGAGTTGTCCTGGCTCCAGTGGTTTTCATCCCTGAGTTAATGGGACATGTGGTCTTAACACGTTCCACCAATCCTAAAATGGGTGACAATTACTACCAGGGTCCTTGATGCCAGGTTAGAGCCCTTCCTCTATTCCTAACTTCAGTGAAAACAGATATTCATAAGTGAACACCATAGAAACTGCTGCCGTGACTCGGGTTATATTAGGGCAGTACTGAAGTCAGTAAGGGTTACTTACGTGCAATAGAGAGAAACACAAAGCCTCAGGGGTCCACTAAGCAGTGTCTGAGAATCAGATGGAGAATTTTTGTAATAGAAGTGTTACATGATATTTATGCCTGTTGTCTCTACCTGCCATAATCCAGTCCACTAGCTATCTTTTCTCAAGCTATGTTTATGGACTTTGAAAATTAGTCATCTTTTGGTTTATGTAGGATTAAGAAATTTTCCGCTCCCTCCCCGTAATCCAGATAAATGATATCCACTCTCTCTGTCCTGCTTACTCAGAGCTACCCAGCACATTTATCTTGACTAATCTTCTTTTCCAGGATCCATGCTGACTACCCCTTAAGCAATTACATACATCTGAATGTTCTGTGTGCATAATTGCTCTCCATGTATTTTCTGCTGCTGAGATCAGATTTAGAAGCCTGCAGTGTTCTCAATCTTCTTCTAGTCTTTCTGCTTCTATTAGATGCTCACTGGTGCCTAATGCTCTGCTTTATCGTTTAATAAATTATCAATAAAATACATACTTTTTGAAGAGAAAGTAAAAATGTCCACCACTAAGACGCAAGAACAGAAACCTTCTAAACTATGTGTGTCTACTCTCACCCAGCCTAGAGGCTTTTCCTTTCCTAGAGGCCTGACAATTTATAAAAGCCAAGTTGAAAATGCCTTTCTTAACACTTTCCTGGTCAGGGAGCAGCAGGAGGGGCTGCCCACGGGGCAGGTGGGCAAGCTGAGCTCCTCATTCACTGGCCACAGTCCCCCCACACCTGACAGGGAGAGCGGGCGGTGGGTAACAGCAGGCAGCCCTGGGGCAAGGGCCCAGGGGGGCTTCCCACAGCTCTGCCCCACAGAGCCTCTCCTGGCAGCATGCTGCGGTGGTGTGTCAGGGCCAACCCTGCACCACAGCCAAACCCAGCCGGGGCCAGGGAAAAGGGGCTGCAGGGCCAGTGGCACCCTCAGGGCCCTGACACCCAGCTACACTGTACCCTCATGTTCTAAATCTGTCTCTCCGAGCCTATCACTCCACTATTAAATACATTCCCTTGCATTTTTCCTATCTGTTCAGTATTCTTTGTTTCCTATATTGTCCCAGTAGATATTGCCCTACTCTTAGCCTTCTCCATTGTATCTCTCTTTTCCCTACTGGAAGTCCTCTTCAAAAATCAAACAAAAGAGAGACCAATCATAACCTGAGATCTGAAACTAAAATAGAACTAAAAGAAAGACTGAATACAGAGGGCAATATTTTGCTGAACTTCTATCCAACTCCAGATGTATTGTCCCTGAGACAGAAGGAAATGAGAGTTCTCTGCTCTGTACTGTGAGGGGCCCTGGGCCAGTATTTCCAGAGTTCTCCTCCTTTTTTCTCTACTTCTTGTTTCTAACTCGCTTTCTTCCCTTCCTCTGCCTTAGTTTAACAGCGACCTCCTGGAATGAAACCTGTAGATCTGTGGGATATAAAGGCACTTACCAGGAATGACCCCATGGTCACAGTTTGAAGAGTCAGGTTTCCAGAAGCTGAAGAAACTGTACTTTTCTTCTGATAGAATGAACTAGAACAGTTCTCAGTGGGAGGGAGGAGGATATTGTGCAAAGCTACCCACTTAATTGCAATGAGTAGATAACAAAGAGAGGGGATGTCGAAAGTACAAGTGAAGGTTCAAATAAGTATTATGCATCCAGTTCACATTGACTGGATACATAATATTCCTCGTGTGCTTTTAAAAGTCAGGTTGAAATGAAGAGTACCCTTATGAAGTACGCAGGCCATGTGTAAATTGAGACAAGCACTGCCTGCTGCGGAATGGTTAGAGACTTAGCATGTGTGATAGGTGTTTGCATGTTCCACTCCGTGCCTGGTTCCCAAACAGCCTTGAAATGCCTTCGTAAAAAAAAATTGTATAATGAGTTGAACATTGCTTACATCCCAGTATGATGAAGTAGCTGTGTGAAGCAGAGGTTTGCTCTTCCAGTATTATATAATTTGCATTAAAAGGTGAGATTAATATTATGCATGTTAATATTTTAGTTATTAAGTATATATTCATTTACACTAATGTTATTTAACATGTTTTCCAATGGAGGACTTTGTTCACAGATACTGGTTATCTTGTAGTTTCATTGTGTCTCGTTATCCTTTTTTTCTTAGTATCTGTAGCCTTTGTGTATCATTGTCATCAGAGTACACAGTTGCATTTATATTGGAGCTGCTGTCCACTAAAGTCTTGAAACAGTCATGCACAGTCTTGGTGCCTGTTTTCCTTTAGCTAATCAGAGAAAGTATAGTCCCCCATAGTCCAGGAGGTATGGTGCTTTAGGTCTTCAGGGAGAAAATCTGAACCTACAGGTTCACCTGTGTAAATCAAGCAGCTCTTCATAATGCCTCTTTGATATTCACACACCTGGGAGGGGATAAAAAATACCTGCTGCTGTCACCCACTGGGCTATGTGTGCCTGTATTGCCTGTTCTTGCAAGGAACAGTAAAACTATTGAAATACTTTCTATTTACAATTTAGATTAATTATTTTGAGAAAATATACAGAACGTCACACAGAGGAACATGTTGTGGTTTCATTTGGACCCTTCTCCTTTTCACAAACTCTTCCCTTCCTGCTGTCTTCCTGTGGAAACTGAACTTGGCCAAAAATAAAGCCCCTCGTGTACAAGAGCATGTTTGTTCATTTTCAGTTCTTCACACCTACACCCGTTTTTTTTGAAGCTCCAAAGCATGTGCTGCTCAAAATAGTTCTCTTCCCACTCCTGATAGAATACTGAAATATGTAATTCATCTTGACCTTGTGCCTTGTCAGCTTTTAATACTTTTAATTGCCCATCTGCTCCAACATGATCATAAAACATTGTAACATCACACTTACTTCAGTTTCCAGAATTTGACCTTCTTCAGCCTTTCTCATGAATAACAGGCGAAATAAATTCATTTAGACTACTGTCCATGCCAGCATCCTTCATCTAAATCTTTTCTTACGGGGTTTCTCCCTGGCTATTTACTGCTTGTAAATATAAAATAATGTTTCACTTATTTCTATGTTTTCTTAATTCTCTTAACCTTTTTCTGTCATAGGATTATAGGATAATTCAGGTCGGAAGGGACCACAGGAGGTCTCTAATCTGACCTCCTGCTCTCAGCAGGGTCAGCTATGAGGTAAGGACAGGTGGCTTTATTCCAGCTGTCTTGAACATCTCCAAGGACAGAGACTGCACAGCCTCTCTGGGCAACCTGTTCCAGTGCCTGGCTGTCCTCATGACGTGAAAGTCTTCCCTTCTGTCTAGTCTGAGCCACTAATGTTTCACTTTATGTCCATTTTCTCTTGTTCAACAGCTCTTCAACAGCTCCCTGTCTCCCAGAACCTCAGGGTTCTTCCTGCAGAGTTGCTCACCAGCCTGGTTCAGCTGCAAAAGGTTCTTCCTTCCCAGGTACAGCACTTGGCATTTATCCCTAATGAGTTTCATAAGGTCCCCCTTGTCCCTTCCTGCAGCCTGTTTAGATCCATCTGAATGGCAGCCTTGCCCTGGAGCATACCAACTGCTCCTCACAATGTGGTGCTGTCTGAAGGCTCGTTGAGCATGCACTCCATCACGTTCCCAGGTTGTAGATTCATCCCATTTGTTTCTTCCAGCTGTTACAGAGAAGGACATAGTTTTCTTCACAGTAGACATGGTGCAGTTGGCATTGCCCTTCCAATATTTGTCTCAGGGCTGGTGTTTGCCTCAGAGATGAGTTTTTTAGGGTTATTGTTGAACTAATTGAACTTACATGGGATATTTGTGCTACCTCTTTATATCTCCTGAGTCAACAGAACTAAGCTGCTAGGACTGGTATACAAATCCAAGCTGCTTCTTTATTGATTCTTTTCCCTTGAGTCCTGTTAACCTTTTTATCCATAGCTTATTTGCCCATCCATCATTCAGGACTTTCCAAAACTAGTGTCCTGATTTTCTGATATTCTAATGACTCAAGAGTTGCCAAGCCCCTATTAGATGATGACCAGTAATTCTGAAAATTAGACCACTTGCTTGTTGAGTTAAAAATACACTGGTTGAATCAACAGGCAAGAACAGAACCTGGTATTTGAAATTGTAAAATACAGGGCTGTTTTGGAAACTTGCCACACAGGTAAGAGCAACAAGCACAAGCAGCTGTGCATCGATCCTATAAGGCAAAGAAAGTGTGTGTATATATATAAAATGAGAATCAGAAACTCCAAGCAACTGAAATTCCTAGTGATCACTAAAAAGATTTGTGTGGTGGAGTGCTGGTGGAGGGAGGAGGAGGAGGATAGGATGTTTTTTTGTACAACAAGGGATTAAAAGTACATCAGCCCTGAAGGTCCAAAAGGAGCTTTTCCAGGACATACGGGCCAAATGTGTATTTTCTGGGCCAACCTGAAGGACTGAGAGCCTGTTACCACAACCGCTAACCATGTAGAAGTGTGTGCGTTGGTACAAGAGGACCTTTTCCTATGTTTCTCTCATTTCTCTGCTGTGCTACCAATAACTGTGTGAGCAATTAGCTTTCCTAGATTTCTTTAAAGTAAAATCTACAAGCTGTTTAGCCCCTCCTTTGCCTTTTTCACCAGCACAACAACCTTATAAAATTCAGTGCAAACCCCATCTGCACATATTCATACCAGCACAGAATTGTCAGGGGGGCAGGGGTAGGAGCAGTGGCTTTGGGGATCTGATCAGATCTGTCTCTGTGTGATTGCACTCACTGCCATCACTACTTGTTCATAGACTGCAATAAAAAGATTTGGAACTTAACTGCTCCACTCTTTGATACCGATATGAATTACAGTAACTCCTACAGGAGTACTATCAAAACCTAAAAATAAATATTAGGGGACAGTCTGTATCCTTATTCACCTCTCATCAGAATACTCCCAAGCATTGATGCTTCAAAGTTTTATGCCTGTGCTTAAATGTAAGCATGTGTAAGGAACCATACTGAAATCAGTGGAACATTAAGCACAGACAGATATATTTTCTGTAATCATTTCCTTAATATAATTCCTAATGCCTCCTGTCTGAACACTTTTTCCATAACTAATAAGGACAATTTTTTCCTGCTGGCAGATGCCCTGTAACATTACACGGAAGGTGTTGTTGTGGAAGCTAGTGTCACAAAACAGCCAATCTTCCTCGAGAGCCCCTTTCTCAGGTTATAAAGAAGAAATTTCAGACAGAAGTCTTATGTCTCTAAGGTTTTAATTAAATACAAATTCAGGCAAATAAGAGTTATAAAGTAAACAAACAACACTGTAAAGCCCTAAGTTCCCTGAGCTCAAAGCTGCAACTCGGGGTCCCTCAAGACAGTGCTAAGCTTACCATTCAATTTATCTCTGAACTCCAAAATTTCATCTAAATCAGTACATATCATAAGAGGCTATATATTCTATCTTATTATACAGTTCATCTAAGCTCCTGTTACACTGTAATCCCTGGATGCTTAAGCATTTTTATATGAGTGGTTATAAAGTTAACACATTAAACCAACAGCTTAAATAAAGATGTGCCACTTTAAAAGAATATTCAGTTTTGATTTAATTATAGAGCATGCAGAAACAGCATAGTTAAAAACTGGGATAATTTATATCATTGGTGAGTCACAGGAGCCCAGCTTTCAGGGGAACTGGTAGTAGACATTGCTTCATGGCTTCAAGACCACTGGTCTAATAAGTGTCTACCTTTCCCTGATGGCTTTTCAGTTTATCAGTTACAAGCAGAGAAAGAAGCATGCCCTTTTTGGACCTGATCCGGACTTCAGTTTCTTAGAGCAACCTTTAACAGCAAAATGGAGTCAAGTGGAAAGAATGACAACTTTGTGAAGGTTTACAGTGACAACCTTGTTGCAGTGCCTCAGCCCAGCAATAAACTAGAACGTACCGAGTTTAAAAACAAAGTTCTGTCTGAAGAACAACATGAAACTCTTCCCTGTGCACAGATGTTAACAGATACCACTGCTACCAAGCCATGCTAATAAAAATAGCTTAAGTTAGAAAAAGGGCACAACACTAAGTCAACAAGCTTTATTTCTCTTGAAATGGAGTAAATAGATTGTATTTTTTTATTATTCCAATATTGTATTTCCATAGAACAATAGTGGAAACCTAGGAAAGAACTGCAACACTTATTAAATGCTAAGTTTAACTTTGTTTTACTTTCATTTTCTTAAGGGTATGGTCTGCTGTATGGTTGTTATCTCATCTTTATATAGAAATAAATCAGAAGAGAGGAGATGATACATTTCATTCATGAAAATCTGTCCTTAGGGTTTAGGAGGACTGACAGATAAAAAGTGAAGTACATCTTTGCAGCCTAAACAGAAAATAAGACTTTAAAACCAGTGACTTCTCTTTCTTTATCCCCTTAGCTGACAGTGCAATGAATAAATGAATATGAACATCAAATAATTCTAGAATGAAGATTCAAGCAGGACTGACTCTGTAATGCCATACTTTCACAATCACTAAGCTGGCAGAAATTGACACTCCTTCTCTAAAAAGGAGCCCTTCTTTCCTCAGCACACAAAGACTTGTGTCTTATGCAATCGCTACGGTTTTGACTGTGAACAGTTCCTGGGCTCTTTGTTGACCAACCTACAGACTCATGAAGCCAGAAACACAAAGCCAGAGGAGAAAAGGAAAGAGCACAGCCAATTCTTTCAACAGGAACATAGCTTCAAAGTGATTGGAAAATTACAGTACTGGTTCCACTGTCTCTTGCAATATCTATAGCACTCTCTTAGATATCTATAACCAAAGGAGGGAAATGTCATGAAAGGGGTCCGTCTAGTAATAAAGTGGCAACTTCTGTTATGCTGTATGGTGGGGGGATGTGGAGGATGCAGGTCTCCTCTGACGCAGTATAACTGAACACTAGTCTTTTTCTTCACAGAAATGATGGAGTTAACTAATTTTTCATTTCCTGCTGGAGGCTTTGAAATAGTGGTTCCTTCTTCTTGACTTGGTATAAAAAAGGTAAGAGGAACTGTTGTTTATTTTGGTTTAAATATTTTTGTCAATGGTGATAGACTGTTACTGGTTTTGTAACTGTTATCACATGTAAAAGCTACGATTTTCACCTTTTAACCATTAAGAACAATTTTTCTTGGAAGGAAAACTATGTAGCAAACAGATATGACATTTAAGAACATACTTGCCTTTTGCCTTTGTAATCTGTCACAGCCTTCCGATTTATGGTAGTAAAATAAAGAAATGATAGCCGGATGGAGTTCGGTATTTATTTTTTTATAGACTACATATGGAGCAAAATAGAAAATACATTGCTAAATAAATATAGATTGCTAAATTTTATCATTAACATTCTGAAATAAAATGTATATTTATCTGAACAGAATCCAGATTTTAACACACATTATACAAACAGATTGAGTACCTCAGGCTTGGGACTTCCCACATATTTAATTATGACAGCTTGATGTTTGTGATCACCTTGACAGAGTTTAGACAGAGTTACCACGAAACTCCTAGTCAACAGGATTAACATCCTGAAGCTTCAATCTAGATCATACTTTTGAGCCATGCTGTAAATGTTAATGAATAAAAGGAGCTACTCATTTAATCCAATTATAGTCACTGTGACTTACTTCCAAACCTTTTAGGTTCATTTTCTTTACACTTCAAAACAAATTTTAAGTTGTCAAAACTGCACTTAAGACATTTTTTAAAAGCACTACTAACAAGACCCTTGGACTGCAATTTAGCTTGGAATATAGTTTTCATTGAACATAATCTTTGAATGTATCTAAACAACTTTTTGTGGAAGGGATGCAGTAGTAGGTGGGAAAACTCATATTGCGTTAATATTGGATTTTTCTGTATATTTGATCATCTAGCTACTCAAGCACACAACTAAAAGAATCATATCTTTTTGATATATCTCTTGTCATCTTTCCATCTTCCAGTCATACTGTCATTCTTTGAAACTTACTCCGGAGTTACAACACTTCAGTGTAACTAGCTCCAGACCCTTCTTTTTCAAATATATTCTCCCTCTTTTTGAGTGGAAAAATTAACTATTGGTCTGGGTACCAACATATACACACATAAATTAAATCATATTGCCAACACGTTATATAAAAATGTTGTCTGGAATGCTTCTTAGGAACCAAGAGTTCCCCAAATCACCCTTTCCTCTTTGAACAATTGTAGATTTTACTAAACACAAAAATGATTCTGAAAATGTAGAAGAACTCCAGAAAAAAAAAGCCCATACTTTTTTTTTTTTTCCCTTTTTTAGTCTGGGAAGTTCTGTGTACCCTAATATGAAATGTAAAGATTAATCCTCCCAATTTAAGGGTGGGCAAGGCTGAGCCCCCCCCATACTTAAGAATCAAAACCACTTTAGAAACTTGGCTAGTTAGCTCGTGTATTTTGGTGCTAAAAAAAAAAAAAAAAAAGATCAGTGATTAACTGCCATCTAAGTTTCCTTGAAAACTAGAAACACATTTTCAAGACCCAAGTTCCAAAATTCTGCTCCTGGAGCAGATTTATTTTTCAGTTTCAAAAGTATCTATCAGCCCTGCCAGACAAGCGAAGGATGTATTTATCTGCCCATGGCACCTGCAGTAGCTGCAGCAGTCTACTGGCTGCTGAACAAACCAGTGCAGGTGGAGGGATAAATCATACACTTATTTCACAGGCCAATGCTTAGAGCGCTAAGACTGGGACTCCCTTACTTGCTCAGTGTGAGAAAAATTCAAAATTGCAATTTTCTCCTCCCAGTAGAATGCCCACCTCATCACTATTACATGCTTTACATTTGGGAGAGATGTTGCCCTTTTATCTTCCTGGTCCAAGTGCTCCCTTTACAGGGATGCAGTGCTAATTAACTTACACCAGTTGAAGGGAATGGATGGTTACAGCACCTTCCTGTAGGTGAAAAAGACAGTTTTGCATCATCTTGAAAAAAAAGCCTCTTTCATTTAAAAATATATATAGAATTGGATACTGTGCTAGTCAGTATTGTAACGTCCACATTTTTTTTGTGCATCTAGCAATAAGCAACTTGAGAACAATTTTAACAAAAATCAGCAATAAACCCAGAATGTCATATTGCCTTCCAAATACTAAAGTATTTTCTCAATTTTCCCACATTTTCAAAATGGAAATAAAATAAAAAGAGAACTTCATTTTAATAAAATACACTTCTGATTATGTATGCCAAGGAAAAAAGAAAAAAACAAACCACACAATGGAATACCAAGTCTACTGTCCACCTCCATGTTCCTTGAAATTTTTCTTGTGGGTTTTCTCCCCGTCTCCATTTTTTCATAACACTTTTAAATTTACTGTGATTTTTTAAAAAATACAGTGTCAAATTTAATAAAGGCTTAGCTGCCTGCAAGTGGAGAGGATGCACTCAGAATCTTCCTGATCAAGCACTGAGGCACAGGATGTTTCAGGCTCGTATTTTCAAAACCTTCTGTACCTTTTGTGTGCACGTACCCCAGGCAGCAGCACACAGACAAACACTGATCCAACCTCATCTAACTCTGGAAACAGTTCACTGAATTAAGGAGGGCAGAAAAAAAAAAAAAAATCACTGAAAGGGCGCACAGATTTCAATAACTGCAAATATTTAGAATTCAGATAAACAAATCCTGATGGTAAAGAAAGAATCAACAACTGTTTCTCATGCTGGCAATATATATTTATTGTCATTTGGAAATAAGTTACCATGTGTATATCAGGACTTCAGACTGAAAACAAATCAGGATTATGAACTCTTAGCATATGCCAGATGGAAATTAAAGGACTGAATGTAAAGCCGACCTTTAGAAGACTTCAGTTGGTCTACTTTTATGTCTGTCCCCCTCCCCCCCTTTTTTTTTTAATTTAAAGCTGAACATCTTCCCCTCCCCCTTCATTTCAACCTCAAAAAAATAAATGATCATCCAAATGCAGCTTTTTTGTAGTCTTATTAATGATCTCCTGGCAGTCTCAGAACATTTATATTGTCGATTCTACAACTTCAGAAGGAAGCTAACCTTTACAAACTATATTCTTCCTTCACCTTTTCTGGCTACTGAGTCGAACTTTAAGGACTAGATTTAAACAGATTAAATATATGCTTGTATTAGACTATTGTGGTTACACTATGGTGCAAACCTTCAACATAGGTGCTTCACTGTTCCAGAACAAGCTACATCAGTGCAAGATCTGACAGTCTGTGCAAAAAGAAGCCACTGTGCTACAAATTCTTGAAATACCTGTCCTTTCCATCTCACATGTATTGACTAACAAACATCTTCCTCCCACTAATTTCACCATTCCCAAATTCTGCCAAAAAAAGAGAAAGATGAAGACATTTCATGCTTTTATACAAAAAACAAACAACCCCACATTCAAACAAAATAAAAATCCTCCATCTCCAGTCCCCCAAACCAAAACCAAAACCAAGTCAAAATGATTTGTTCCGCACCCTCCCAACCCTCCTCTAGCTTTTATATTATGCATTAAAGCAAATGCATGCAACTTACTGTACAAATATGAAGCTGCAGGCATTCAAGTTACAGAACATTCTGAAAATATTTCAAGCATAAAAAGTACACTTGATAATTGCAAAAATAAAGTTTCATTTTTTAAAAAACATTTTGATCAGAGCTCGAGCAAAACAAACATTTAACAATTCCTACCACAGTTTAACTTCATAAGACCACCACCTTCAGAAGTTAAAAACAAAAACCTCAGATTTTTGGTGACAAAGTAACTTACCATGTCTTTAAATGAAGAGAAATGGTATATACAACGATGGCACAGACCTTCAGCATCGGCAACATATTTCAGCCAAAAGTAAGTCTACAAGTGATCTGAGTCATTCTTAGCATCAAATGGTACTGATTACTAAGAACCATGATCTGCTAGGAGTGGACGTTAAGTTAGACTGGTACGAATAGAAGGAAAGATCCATGACATCAAATAGGCTTCGTTTTTGTCACTCAACTTTTTTTAGGCTAACAATTTCACTAGTGCAAGACCATATGTTTACCTGATTAAATGAAAACTCATAAATTTCACAATTTAAGAACACTCATACAAAACTATTTTTTTCTTTTAAAAAAGTGCCACATACCATACTTTTACTAAAAAAGTTACAAACTAATGGAAGACTGTCTGCCTCCATCTCTTGTCAACAAGGAAAGGCCAAAGTGATTCCTTGATCCCAGCTCGAAACGGTGTTCTCTGACCTATCCCCAGCATCTCCAACTTGGAGCAGTCTAGCTGAGCATTCCTTGGACGAAGAGCACCCACAACTGGACAGTCAGTAATCTAAAAAATAAACAGAAAAAAACCCAACACACCAAGTAATGAGAAATGATAGAAAAATAGTTACTCTCGTATACACTCATTTAGTTTTCCTTCATAGCTTTCTATATAGGTACGTTCCCTTCCTCCCTTCCAGCAATTTTGTGGGTTTTTGTGGGGTTTTTTTTTTTTGGTTTGGGATTTTTTGCTTGTTTATTTGCTTGTTTTATGGTTTTCATTTCAACATAAGAGATGCCAGGCAGAGTGACGTGTAGTGTTCTATGTTAAATATTTGTCACTCATTATCTGGTCACCATTTGTGCTTTTCTACGTTTTATTACTATTTTCACCCTATGACTATAAACACAAGGTAAAAAATGCTCTGAAATGTTGACAGAACCATGTCTTGATACATATATTTGAATTTTGGGCAGAAAAAAAATCAGACTAACTTGGTGTTCTGCATTCTTTTTCTCTCCATCTTCCAAGCCACGTTTCAGTTCCAGCCTTTACTAATTCAGAATCCTTGGAATTTATTTTGGATATATATAAAATCTTATTTACATGTTCTATTCTCACAACATTATCCATATGTCTTTAAGAGTAGTCTTTAAGTGCCAATAAACTGCAGGACAGGTGTTTTAAGCAAAGCAAAATTATTTGAAGTTCTTAAGTACATGCATTCAGAAACTGAAAAGTTCTTACAGATTCGTACATACAAGGTAATGTTACTGACTAGGTAATTTTCATAATTCAGCCGGTCAAAGCAGCTGTTGTGTTTCCTAAGTTAGATACCAGACACATCCTCAGCAATACCTCTGCTGTGGTAGATGTACTCACACAGATGGTCCTGAAGAGAATGAGACCTACTCTACTTGAAATGATAAAGCACATCCGTCTTTCCACAGGTGAAATGACGTATAACTTACCGGTCTCAAGTGGCTGCTGGGAAGGTTGAAAGCATCTGCAATTGCACATGCCATCTCATACTTAGTCATCTGTTCATTGCCAGACCAGTGAAATGTTCCTTTTACTGATGGGTCCTACAGAAGAAACATGAAGCACAGGTGAAAAAAAGCAGCTTGGTAGCCCTCAACCTAATTCCTCTGCAAGAATTGTGCAGAATAATTTTCCAGCAAGATCCTATCCTGAAAGGCGTGTTACAGCACCTCACTCATGTTCTGGAAATGTCTCGCACATTTTCAGAGAACACCTGCCTACGGACTGAGACTGAAAACTACTGTTACATTTATCTGACCTGACTTTTCACAAGTAGCTTATGATCTGTAGAATTAACAGGAGGGAAAGGAGCAAGCCAACCAACCAACCAAGGTCAAATAGCTGGAGAGGGGAAACTCTGCTATTCTACCTACTCACTTGCTCAAAAACAAATGCAAAAGGCACCACACACATGCTGAATACTGAACTGCACACCATGCAAATATCCTATCAAACAAATTGTTAACACCATGTCCACCACATGTGCATGGTCCATTTTTTTCCAAGTTATACGCATGAAAAAAGAAGGTGGTTGTTGATTTTGTTACTTTGCCAAGGTGGCAATCGGAAGATGCTGTGCTGAATAAACACAATAAAGTATTTAAGTCCAGTGGATTGTTTTTTGCCACCTCAGTGTTCTCAATACAATAAACAAGAGCATCTTTGAGAATTACATTCAACCACCACGGGGTTTTTTTAGTCCAAAATGACACTTGGTGAAAGGCATATTAGAGTAAGTTAGGTATTTACGTCTCTCTCCTGGATACTAGGATACACATGACAATGTCCAGAAGGATCTGTCCCATCACTTCACTCACTTTTGTTTCAAATGTCAGAACATCCACACACTGTCACGTAAAGGTACTGTAGTAGTATTACAGCCAGTTCTTTCCTCCCTCCCAGTGTTCCAGAAATGCAAAGAATAATGCAGGTTATATGCAGTTCTCAGTTGTTCAGAAACAAAGCTAAGAACTCAAACTGTTTTTACCTTGAAGAGGCTTTTCTCTTTAAATTCTTACCAGCATTCTCTTCCCTGCTAGTTCTCTGCAAACAGTTGCTACGTCCTTGACGTTAGTAGGAAATCTCTGTTGCCAGTGATCCATGTTGGCAGATTTATTACTGAACTGCACTTTATCAAACATAACAGTCACAGCACTTTCCTCCAGTCTTTCTACCTCTCCATACAAGATAGGAATCCTTAGTATGGCAGCACCTAAAAGAAATAATATTTTAAAAATATTAACGTGGTTATGAATAAGTATGAATGCTGTAGCATAACCTGAAAAGCGTTTTGGAAGTGTTAAGAAATATGTTGGTGATATTAAGCATCTGCAAGTCACAAAGAAAATGCAATTAGTATGTTTGCCCACAGATTATCATTTTAATTTATATCAATTAAAACAGCTTATAAACACCAAGTGTATGTAAACTTCATTTATGCCATTGATTTCCAGAAAGTTAACAAGCTTTCATTACCATCGCAAGAGAAAAAGAAGGCCTGTTATTTAAAAAACCAGCTGCAGTATGCACTCACTCCAGCACTCCCCATCCTTTCTGGGTAAGAGCAAGAACAAAAATTCCCACCAATCACATATCACCATATTCAGGTGTCAATTACAGACAAGGATTTTTTTTTTTGCCCAGCATGCAGAAGCCTCTTGCATAAAGGAGGATATTGTTTACCAGAAAAAATGACATGAACCTTGAAATGAATACAAAACTTCACAAATAAGGAATAGGTTCACAGAATACAGCAGTAAACCATATTAGATTTCAAGACAGTGATTTGAAACATTAAACTAACAGTAAACAAGTACAAAGAGAAGGATATTTTATGATGGAATATATCATACTAGCCTATCTCACTCATGAAGACTCAAAAGGCTTCTTTGAGGGGAAATCCAAGAAGGCTATAAGAAATGAATTAAAATAATACAGATATTTTTGCTTAAAGAAAAAAATCAGTTCTGAAATTAGAAGTGGAAATAATCAAATCATTGCAATTCTTAAAGATTTGTAGGAAGTTGCTATAGTTATGAGACATAAAGAAGCAGCTAACGCACAAATTATTTGCACAGAAAAGTAAACTGAAGCAAGTACTTACAGAAGAAAAACACATACAGTAAAAAACCCAACACGACAGTGATTTCCTGCTGCTCTAAAACCAGTTATTCGGTCACGCAGCAAAGATGTTCTTCCTCTCTTTAAATACTGGTTGAAATACTCTTTTAAATATCTTTACAAGTATTCATTATTTGAGAAAAAGACTGCCTTCCTTTTGTTCTCTGGGACTTTGAGAGCATTAGCTTCATTACCAATGGTTCTGAAGACCTACTGAAATTTTTCAGTTTTATAAGAATGAGTACTAACTTGCATCCCTTCCTAAACAAGGCAAAATATATTTTTAAAAATACATCAACTCCCCAAATTATTAGTGGATGTTCTTGCATTATACAACAGAAATGGACAGGGAAGTTCTTCACACAACTACAGACACTGGATAGACTAAATTCTACCTATCCAATATTAGCAAATGAGTGGTCGGAAGACTAATAAATTTAAAATATTCACATTTGTATGAAACAATAGAATTGACATTTTCAAGCATCTTACTCAGCCCTATCTAGAAATTCCTTCTGCTAACACTACCACTGCTGCAACCCACTACTGCCTGACCAATCACACACAAAACTCAAGTGTTGAGCTGGGAAGGATCTAGGAAGATACCCACACCTACTTGAATATGGTGCAGTCTTATCTTCATTATCCATCTAGAAGAGGGAGCAAACAGCATCACAATCAAATTCAGAGACAATATTTAAGTAAGAGGTGGAGTGAATAACTTGTTATTTAAATGGATTTTCATTTAAATAAGCCTTTTCCTATCAAGCTCTTTTTTTAATAAAGTCTATTTCTCACTAGTAATGCCAAGACTATTTTAAGACCTATAATTTTCAAATATAGTATATATTCACTTACTGAAAGACCATCACACTAATTTATCAATTGTTCAGTTCTCTGGTTAGGCAGAACAAAATCACAGTGTAAGTATCATACTGACATATCAGAAGCCTCTTCTGCACCGCACTGAGATTATTTTTTTCAAATTCTTTGAGAAAACAGAAGTGCTTCTTTCCTTATAATCTGTGAATGGAAACTGACAGCACACTAACTCGAAACAACCAAACCTGTCTTTTAAATGCAAGGGAACATGCTCAGTCCCAAACTATTTTCCTTGTGCTAAGTAGAATTTTTAAAATTTTGTTTGTATATTTTGAACGCCAATTTTCATTAAGAAAATATATAAATAATAAATAAAAAGACTAGTTGCTTAAAACCAGCAATATGTTACTAAGCCTTTAGAAAGTGTTACAAGCAGGAATCTGGTGTGTGTGGTAAGCTAGGGGGGTAAAAATAAAATGGATGGCCTGATGGCTTGTGTAATGAGAGCAAAACAGGAGATCGAGTAACTAAAGCCTGTCTTAATTGTATCTGCATTACTATTGAATGGCAAGGCTGTTTTTCCCTGTCAGTAAACATTAATTTAGAACAATTGGAATGCATCCCCCTAACTAACAGCAGCTGTGTATTCAGTGTGGTAACGCTTGTGCCACTACAACATATTGATGATGTATTTTATCTTTTCTTAGGAAGAACTGATTCACAGTAGACCAAGGCTAGTGAATAAATGTCCATCAGCAGGGACTAGTAACACACATGAAGATCAGAGCAAGTACGAAATAAAGCTTCAGTCAATCTATAAGCAACAGGAATCATTTATGAGCAAGGAGACTGACTCTTCTCTAAATCTCATTTCCATGGTTTTGCAACTTTACCACTGACTTATGAGTCTATTAAGCTAACATACAACTAAGTAAAAATAGAAAGCCTCTATTTAAAAAATGCGAGCGTATTCTTACCTTCATTATTTTCCAGGACTGCCTTTTCACCTTCCAGTTTGGTTTTACCATATAAATTCAGGGGATTTGGTATGTCAGTCTCTTTATAAGGAGGGCTTGTTCCATCAAACACATAGTCTGTACTGATGTAGATCAGAAACGCTCCAACTGCAGCTAAGAAGAAAACATTCATACATAGTCTATTTTAATTCATGCCTTGTTTGAGATCCCAATAAACCTTTAAACAAACCTCCAACAGACCTCATCTTCTCACCCCATTCATTCCCACTGGTTTGTCTGGTCACTGGTCTTTCACACAGAAATGTGAGTGACCCTTACAGAAAATGGATCAATGGCAGACTGATTGCAGAAGTGACATTCAGCACTTGGACTAACTAGCTCGTATTTATGTCCCTGTATAAATAAATAAATACAGTATTTTAACAAGAGCCCCAATCCATCAGATGGTCTCCTTACCGGCCTCTTTCGCTAGGTTCCCCGAAGCAGCCACATTGAGCTCAGCAGCAGCCTCTGGGTGACTTTCTACAACGTCGGGCCTTCTCTCTGCAGCACAGTGCACTATAACGTGAGGCTGGAAATTAAAGACTAATTTTAAACAATATTGTCAAGAGATTGCGGCTCCACCCCTAACTCTAGCGATGAACTCCCTCAGGCAAAAAGGTGTTTTGCTAAGTTGCAAGAAATAATACAAGTAGCAGTAGTATTTCTAATCATGGGACTCTGAGGAGCATGTTTTCCTCAGGAAGTAAAATAGAACCACGCTGCTTCAAGATACCAAAAACACTGATTGTTAATTGTGCAATTATGAGCTTCAATAGCTTCAATTTTACAACAAAATCAAAACTGTTGTTAGTGGTGGTTTTTTTATTCTGTATAATAATACAAAATAATAATATATCTCACAGACATAATGGTACTCGAACCATTAGCTGAACTGTTTTTAGATAAGCCATTTACACATGGCTTATTTGACATATAAAGACTATTAACAATGTATTTAAAGCCATTTTATAAAATGATACCCTGCATAACATATTTTGGGTTTTATATATCCACCTTGCAAGTTCGGCTGAAAAACCAGTGAACTGCTTCCTGCACTGCACACTGGACACGCAGGTACTGCTGCTGTATTCAAGTGTTCTCCAGCTTCAGAACTGCTCCATATTACTGTCTCAATAACTCCCATTTGTCTTTTTCTTTCAACTGTCAGTGTAAGCGTGCTGACACATGCATCTGCTACCTGCAGTCTGCCCATGGTGATGACAGCAAAGCTCAGAACTATCTGTATGCACAGAGCTAACCAAGTGTGGCAGAAAGGCAGCCATACACTTTTCAGAGCTCTGCTAAAGCATTAGCCCCACTACAGCCACATGAACTCCAGATCAGAACAGCACCATCAACTGAGTACTAGCCATATAAAGTACCTATCCATCTACTTCATACTCCAGAAACTTACCTGAAAATCATGGATAATGTCATGAACTGCAATCGAGTCCAGCAGATTAATCTGTTCAAATCTGGGCCGAGCTCTCCTGTATCCACATCCAACTGCATTCCAGTTATTTTCACTGAATTCTTTAAACACAGCTCTGCCAAGGAGTCCCGTAGCACCAGTAATTAAAACTCGCCTACTGGGAATATCAACATCTTCCTAGGGAAATGAGAACAGGAAAAGTTTTCTTTCTACTGTTATTTATTACTATTTTTTCTTAAAATGTATGCAAAGGCTGCAGTCAGTGCTACTCTATTAAATAGCTTTCCTTGCCACAGGAGTGTTTGGGAGTGTTCCATGGAACACAAACATCTGGCAGTACCAATAGTACCTAGTCGAGTATTTAAACATATTGTCGTGGGTTAAAGACTGCTTAAAGTTAACTCTGTGAGGTTTTTTTTTTTCTCCTTCTTCTTCAAAAATAGCTAGCAAGAGGCTGTGTTTTGGATTTATGCTCAG
>NW_010121830.1:0-324 GCF_000699245.1 Pterocles gutturalis
CTTTTTCTTCCTTTTCCTCCTTTTTTCTATTTTTTCTTTTTTTCTCTTTTTTCTCCTTTCTCCTCTTTTTCTTCTTTTTTCTCCTTTTTCCCTTATTTTATTTTTAATTTTTTTTCCTTTTTTCTCCTTTTTCCCCTCATTTTTCTCCATTTTTCTCATTTTTTTTTCCTCCTATTTTCTGGGTTTTTTTCTCTCACTTTTTTCTCATTTTTTTTTCTCCATTTTTCCTTTTTTATTCCTTTTCCCCCTTTTTTTCTCTTTATTTATTTTCCTTTTTTTAAATTTTTCTCTTTTTTCTCTATTTTTCCTTTTTTCTCTTCTTTT
>NW_010121831.1:0-4828 GCF_000699245.1 Pterocles gutturalis
TAATATAAATATTACTTTTATAGAAATTTTTATATTAGTTTTTCTTCCTGTTGGTGGTTTTTTATTTTTATACGGTCACTGTCTCAACCTGTCAAATACAAATGATGAACCCATGATGATTAATATCTTCATGTGATGTCCTTTCTCCCAATGGTTGGGTTTTTTCAGTGCTCAGATCCATGAACATTTTGCCCAAATCAATGTTTGTATCCTGGATACAGTGCATGTGGAATAGAGGTGTTCAAGAAACGTGTAGATGTGGTGCTTGGGGACATGGGTTAGTGGGTTGGGTTGACAGTTGGACTTGATGATCCTTGAGGTCTCTTCCAACCTTAATGATTCTATGTGCTGAGGCTGAGGAGGGGGTTTTGCACCAGATGTGAGCCATGGAGGAAGGTCAGTGCAGCCAAACTGCAGCTAAGATTCAATTGAGAGGTGAGAGGATAGCAGTGGTTGGTGGAGTGATCGCTGCTCAGCCAGTTTGTAAAGCACTCCCAGTGAAAGGAGCTGGCTAGATGTAAATCATGATTATATTGTTTAAGTAATCAAATCCATGGCACCATTGTTTACACAGACTGCAGATGTGGAGCCATTTATTCGTATTTTAATGCTTAGACTGCCTGCTGCATAAAATATATATGGAAAAAATAAGCTTTTGGAAATATATAAAATACTTTTTGTTTTCCCATTGCTGAATTTACAAGCTAGGGAGACTGCAGTGCTACAGCAATTCTTAATTTGCACAGTTGTTTTTATCACTCTTAGTACAAAATATCACAAAATAAAACAGACCTAAGTCTCGCATAAATCTGATGGTAGTGTCACAAATTCAGATGCACATTTTTAAGTGGCTGCATCATTGCTTTAATTCAAAACACAGCCAGCAGGCTCAGTATGGCCTGGGAAGTTCTACAAAACACTTACAGATTTATTCATCTTTTGAAATAGTGGTGAATTTACATAGTACACCAATGCCCAATGGCCAAAACTGAGATTTGGACCCACATGATGTAGGGTGCTCTACACATAAAAAAAGACACAATCTGTGTCCCCAGATGCCTGCCTTGGGCTCAAGTGTTGCAGCCATGTAATGCTCCATCTTATTAATTCGTGACTTCCCCTGTTGCTGTAGACCACACAACGACTTCAAAGCAACAATCTCCCTTTTCATTTACGTGGATCCTGGTTCCACAATATTTTCCAATGTATTCATCCCTATGAAGGTGATTGATATTACAGAAAAGGATGAAAGAATGGAAAAGCTGCTGCATTGAACCCCACATCCCTGTCTAAACATACTTGGCTCTCGCCTTTGAAAATTATCTTGTATTTTTCTAGAGGGACAGTTACAAATGTCTTTTTCTTCACTGATTAGCTCACAGTGTCAAAGGAAGTGCCCACTGGCCTGGCACTCAGGATTAGAGCATCCCAGAATGGTTGAGGTTATAAGGAACCTCTGCAGGTCATGTCATCCAACCCCTTTGCTCAAGTAGGGCGACCTAGACCCAGTTGCCCAAGACCACGTCCTGATGGCTTTTGAATATCTCCAAGAATGGAGACTCCACGACCTCTCTGGGAAACCTGTGCCAGTGCTGTGGCACCTGCTAGCCATGATGTGGCTTCATAGTGTTACCAACAGTTTCTTTTTTCTCCATCCAGGGTAGTATAGGTTTGAATGGCATAAAGATGACTAGGACAGTAAAGGACAGTGAAGAGGAAAGAAAAGTAGAATAAATAAGCAACATAAATCAGAAAAGGAAAAAAAAATACAAAACAAGGAAAAATACCAAGAAAATCAAGTAAAAAAACCCCCAAACAAACAAAACCCAAAAAAGCAGAGCAAGCTTTCCTCTCACTCAGCCCAAGAAGAGAGGAACCCTGGTTCTGCTCCACGTGAAACAACATCATTACTCTTGACAGTAGGTTTCCTAAAAGCAGTGCAAGGTCAAATCAGAGAGAGAGAAAAAGTGCACAGAGGTCAGTAAAGCAAGGACGTTCACCTGTGTGTGACACATGGCTCCAGCACCAGCCCCTGGTGTGCAACATGAGCACAGGTCAAGGTCCAAAAGGAAGCTCTGAGAAACCACTAAGAGTCAAGTGCATGCTCCATTAAAGAGGGAACATTCCCAATGATATGGAAAAAGCAGTGCAGCATGGCACCTCTGAGCAGCCTCAGGGTATTGATTTGGTGCCAATGTCAGGGGTGGTGGTTGTCTTTCCATGTTCACATTGACCACGCTGCCTCTTTGAGACATTTGCACAAGCTGTCCCCCACTTCCCTCCAGCTTCTTCTCCCTCTGGGAAGCCGTGTGGAGCAGAGTGCTGATCCAGGACAGCGCTCATTAAACCAGGATCAGAAACGTGCATCCTGAGTCCACTGGAAGAGACAAAAACCTGCTGCTAGGTTCAGCAACAGCCCCGAGACAGCAAATAGAAGGGAAGGGCAGCTGGGGGAGGCAGACAAAGGGTGCATTATGATGATACAAGGTATCCAGAGCCAGACTTCAAATTCTGACACCATTTCAGCTCGGTGACACCAGGAGGCCCAACAGCCAACACTTGCCACTATCTCCCACACCTTTGAATTTTCCTGGGGTCATTGCACCCCGCTGCAGTCCCCTTTGCACCATCTGCAGCTCCTGCAAGTGGGAGACCACAGCTGGGATGGAAACAAGAAGGGGACCGGTGTCCTGGGTAGGGATGGAGAGATGTTAATATCAATGGGGAGGAAAGAACTTCTGCTTTCACTCTTTCATCATGAGTACAACATCCATCCATGAAAAATTCTTAGCAGAGAGCGCAGCAAACTTTTCTCTTTTCTGCATATAACATTTCTTACCAGTGAGGCAGGGTTCCTTCAAGCTGAGCACAGCCAGCGTGCCTCGGTCCTGGCATACCAATGTATCTTAACGTATATTGAGTGCCCATCATTTCAGCAGCTAAGCAGTCTCACATCCCATTTAGCATACACACAGTATTTTATAGAGCAGAACGCTGTAGAAATCATTTTCCGTTTGGTTTTTCCGCATGCTCGTTGCAGTGACATGCATCTGACCAATTAAGGCAAAACAGCTTTAGTTAATTAACTCTAAGGGACTAAGTGGTTCCCTGGCTGAAAGTCATGAGAGCTGCTTTTGATATTATGAGTGCCACTGATTCACTCTCAGCTGCTGGACAATTCACTTCGTCCTCCTAGGCTTCATTTTTCCCTGGTGCAAAATGTAGAGAAATAAAATTTGGTTTTTTTGGTGAAGTGCTTTTGAGAGCTGTGAACGCAAAGAGCTACGCATCATCAGTGAATCCTCAAACAGCCCCAGTGGGAAATGTATAGAAATAACACTGTCTTCACCGCGCCTCTGGAAAACTGAGCCACAATTGAGCAAAGCAACAAAGGAGCAAAACCCCCCTGACAGGCAGCAGTGGGGACAGGATGAGAATTTAGGGTTGTCTGACACCCTGACACCCACTTGTTCCTCCAGACCAGGCTAGCAGGACAGCACCTTCCTCTCATTTCTGCCCATGGCACCCCATTCTCCACCTCCAGCTGCTAGACTCCATGTCTTTGCTGCTGCATCATTTTATTTACCCTGGCCACCCTCCCCTTCAGCGAATCGACACATCCAATCACTTCCAACACCTGACAGCCTCCACTGAAGTTTTTCTGGTTGCAGGGATATTCCTGGTCACTCACACAAATTCCCTGTACGGTGTCATACGACTATACACATCCTTCAGTATTTTTTCAGATTTCCATTGGGTTTAGGATCTTAAACACTGTTGAGGTTTTTGCCAAAAGCTTTGCCTCAGGAAAAACTGACACCAGCATATTTTCTTTCATTCTATTCCTGTCACTCTACCGTTACTTAGTTTTATCTTGTCCTTTCATTCTACTCCACATAGTTGCAAGTCCCAAAGTTAACACAGCAGTTCCACGGTATATTAGCCAGAGCACGACAAATAATTTGCACCTGCTAACTAATTTGATTATTTTAATGGATTTGTATAATTGAGGAATGGGAGTGAACAGAACTTAATTTCATCATATTTTTTCAGTGTTTAAATAAATATATTTTAAGAAAAAATGTTCTTTGGACTTGCTTGTCAATATTTCTTCCTTTGGCAAAGAGTGGTTAGGTTTGGAGTAGTTAAACAAAAACTTTATCATTTCTGTTTTACAACAGATTGAGATAAAAGCATTTCTGGCACAAAATTTTGTCCATGTCAACTAAACATTCAGTTCTGAAAACAACCTTAAAATTAGATTTCATTGTAGGAGAAAGCAAGTGAAAAACTTCACCCGAACATTTCCTACCTCTTGTTTTGACTTTCTCAGGTTAAAGAAAACTATGCTATGGTAAAAAAGAAAATAGCAGGGTCTGCTCTGGGATCTAGAGTACCATGACGTGACTGGTGCCTCAGCTCCCACTGCAGACACTAGGAGAAGGACGGAGAAGTTTGCAGGCCAGCACATGGGAACCCCAGGTCTACTGAGGAAATCAATGGCTTTGCCTATGTTTGGCCAGAGACTGCTCTCAAATCATAGTCAAAACTCAAATCTCATTGTTCCTCTACCAGATCCAATTTTTCTCTATTGGCTTCAGGATGCTTGTAAAGCTACAGAAATTACTGTGGTTGCTCCTACTTTGCCCTTAGATTCTGACTTCTGCTGGTAGCTCACATGCGTCCAAAGACAGACTTCAGCTCAACACATCTCAAACCTCTGGAATAAAAAGGCAGGAGAGGGTGGTTTCTAAGGATTCATCATTTACATGGCCATACTATGTTAATCATTCTCCCAAGACAGCATTAAGAAGCAGTAACACTCTTT
>NW_010121831.1:4859-26344 GCF_000699245.1 Pterocles gutturalis
TTAAGGAGTTTCCTATCCATCCCCAACATCTATTGCTTTTGCTTTTTCACTCTTAGGTTCACTGCAAGAGCGACTCTTGCTTTACAACGTTAAAAGTCAAAGCAGTTGGAGAACTGGAGGAGCATAATGAACATTCGGGGCTTGCTTTTGAAATCATCTCTATCTCTTCTTGCCTTTAATATAGTAGAAAACATTAAATACTCCCAAGCTGCCAGCCATTACAGTTGTGTAAAACAGACATTAGTGAAGTCAGAAACAAGCCTTTTCATGCAGGTGAAAAATCTCTTGCTAACAACCCCGAATCTCGAATCACAGAATAATTAGAGCCTGTGTTACGGGTAGACAGCACAAACTTCCTCCCACGTTGCTTCCTCTCTCAGTAGTATGTTTCAATCCCACCTACAGGAGGTGGAGAGGAAACTTCTGACTTCTAGCCTGTCAAGTTTTTCTTTCTTTGTTAAACCTAGTAAGGAGGTTACCAACTGCAGTACTATTTTTTCCTAAATTGGAAGTTTTTATGGAAAACAACTGTTGGTAGAGAATGAATACTATAGAGATTTGTAATGTATGACTTAGAAAAGTGATGAACAGACCAACAGATAAACTAACAGACATGACACAAATCTATCAGAGACCACTAATGCCAGCGGTGGCAGTGGAGGTGCTACCTCGGTTCCAAGTCAAACCAGTGACCTAAGAGTAAAAGACTCTGTGTCCTGCTTTCTTCACCCTGCTATTGTCAGAGGACAAAACAGCAATTGCATTTACCTGTAGATCAGGACTTCGTCATCCGAGCAGTTATACTGCAGCTGGTACATTTTTACCCGAGGGGCCGACTTGCTCACCGTCCACTTGACCAAAGCTGAGGTAGTGGTCACATCTGACACCAGGACAGCCCTTTCTGGTGGGCTTTTTGTTTCTCCACGATTTGACTTGCTGGAGCTGGTGATGTCTGAGAGCCTGGATTTCGGTGGGGCTGCTCGGCCCGTGCCGTTGCTGAGATGGGGGAGCTGGACGATGGAGAGCTCAATCGTGGCCGTGGACTCTCCGGCAGCGTTGGCTGCTATGCACGTGAAAGTCCCGTAATCCTTAGAGGTGGTGATGAGGATATCTAAGGTGCCGTTGTCATAGACAGCTGTCCTTGAAGAGTTCCCGATGAGGCGGTCATCAGGGGCCACCCAGTGGATGATGGGGATGGGGTCCCCGATGGCTTTGCATTTCAGCGTGGCGGTTTGCCCTTCTAAAACCAGCAACTTGTGAGTATGTTGGGTAATAAGAGGAGGCTCACAAACAAATTCTTCCTCCCGTACGTACCAGAAGTACCTTCCCTTTAGACCTGGAGGAGAAGCACAAGTTTCCATATCGTCATCTCTGTCGAGTCGCCTTAACCACAGTAGCTCGCAGTTGCAATGCAGTGGGTTGCCCCCAAAGCTGAGTGACAAAGGTGGAGAAAACGGGGTGACTGCTAATGGAATTACTTGAGATCTAGCAAATATAGGGTCAGGGGGGAGCTTCTGGAGTCTGTTGGATGTAAGATCCAATCTGGCTAATTTCTGAAGATCTGCAAATGTCCCTTCTGTAATATAATCTATCAAGTTATGATCCAAACTGAGCTGGTGCAAGTTTATCATCTTCCTTATAGATTCCCAGGGAATGCTTCGAAGGTTATTGTAGGAAAGGTCTAAGTCTTCCAATGTCAGCAAAAAATCCTCAAAGGCTTCATCAGAGATGCTGCTTAGCTGGTTGTTGTTTAAAATCAAATGTTGAAGGTTAATTAAGCCTCTCAAAATATCCTCTCCAATGTCAGGTAGCCTGTTGCTGTCCAGATGTAAAGACCGGAGGCTCTCCAAGTCAGTGAAGGAGTAGGGCTGTATGTAACTGATGGTGTTTCTGGACAAAGTCAGGTCAACAAGTCCAGACATATTGGCAAAATCCTGTCGGCTGATATTAATAATAAAGTTGCCCCCAAGTCGGAGTTCAACAGTCCTTCGATCTATGTCTAGTGGTACAAACAGGAGACCCTTGGAGGGACACAAAGTCCCCAGAGACTCAGACAGGTTCTGACAGACACAATATTTGGGACAAGCATTGACCATGACAGCCATTCCAAACACCAGGATGCTGCAGAGCACTTTTTCCATGGTAAATCACGCAACAGTACCTGCAAGAAATGAAAAGAGTTACAAGGAACATCAGCAGTTACGATATAGTTACCTTTCCTCTTATGTTTTACCCAACATCCACCTCCAGAGAGACTTCGCAGTGCCTCCTCTCAGGAGTCACACCTGGAGCCATCAGCATTCTGGGGTGGGATGGCGAAGTGTTATAGCAACATGTTTCTCCACTTAATGCATTTATTTCTAAAAAAAAAGTTGGTTTAGTTCCAAATCTGAATGGGATAGGAATTGATAGTGCTGATGCCTGGTCATAGGGTCTTATGACTACATAATTTCTTGTTAAAGTTTTATGATTTTGATTGAGTAGTTGATAGAGGACAAATCCTGCCTTCAGATTGCATGGCTTACTTAAAATCTGAAATACTTCATTTGGAATAGTGCCTCTTTCTTTGAGGGTAGAAGCTGTCTTATAAAAATTACATACTGCTGAGTAATAATGTGGAATTAGTCTCAGGGCTGAAAGAGCTGATTTTAGAGATAAAAATAACTGTGTATTTATTCTTTAGTAATGTGATTAGTAATGACCATGTAATTATATGGCCAGTCCTGGGGCGAGTCGGTTCACTTGCCCAGCCATTATAAAATTCCTGATAGGCAGCACGGGAAGCAGAAATCACGCACATAGCCGTCACCTGGATTCACCCTGTGCTCAGCCAACCTGTGGGAAAGACAACAGTGTCTAGCTCTACAGAGAAGCGATGCAGGGGAAACCTGTGCTACCTTGGGCTCCTGGCAAGCTTTCCAACACCCTCGTGCTCTCACGCCACACTCCTTTCTGCTTGTAGTCACGGCTCTCTCTGGCATCCTGCCCATTTGTTTTGCACCGTTATCTCCTGGTTTTTTTTCAGTAGGATGTAAGTAAACTTGTTTTCTTTCTGTCTCTCCCTTGCCCAGATCCTGCTATCAAGGATGGCTGAGACATGGGCAGACCATGAATGTTTAACCCTCACTCTCCCACTGAGGAAAGGGACAGGTTGACAAAGAGTTGTATTTTTGTAAGGGATGTCTTAATTTCTTCCTTAGGAAGAATTTTTTCCCTGTGATGGTGGTGACGCAGTGGCCCAGGTTGCCCAGAGAAGCTGTGGATGCCCCATCCCTGGAGGGGTTCAAGGCCAGGCTGGATGAGGCTTTGGGCAACCTGGGCTGGTGGGAGGTGTCCCTGTCCATGGCAGGGGGGTGGCACTGAATGATCTTTAAGGTCCTTTCCAACCCAAACCATTCTGTGATTCTACGATTCTATGTCCCAGGACTTTTGGCCAAGATGGTGTGCTCTAGTCTCCAAGACGCTCACTTGTGGCAGTAGCTACAAGGACAATTCAAGCTATAATTTCCAACGTGGCCATTTTCCCTCAATTTAACCTACATTACCCCACCAAGTAACTTTGCATCCCTGGTCCTTGGTACTTGCTATATGCCATATCTCTTTTCAGTCATGCACTTTGCAGATTTTGGCACTTGTATTTCAAGAGCAGTCATGGTGCGACAAGAGATGAGACATCCTTGTGCTTCACCAGTTGCCCCTCCAGTGCCCAAGCAGTGGATGGCAGCCAGTCGCCTGTCCCAAAGCTGTTTCTCTTACTGCTGTATGCACAATGGGATAATACACAGTGTCGCATAATGACTCCAATAATTATCACTGAGGCCACTCAAACTTTAGCAGACATACGACACAAGAAAGACATTTCACAAAAAAAGTTGCGTCGCAATTATTTCCACATCATCACCCAGCTGAAATGACAGTTGCGCAGATGTCTTATAATAATTAAAAGAAATAATGAAGGTTAGTTGTTAATCCCCCAGTAACACACACAAAACACAAAACAAAATCTATCACTCAGTAATTTTTTTTCAACTCTCTAAACATGTCTTGCTCCACCTCCCTGTGAAAGGAATGAAAATTAGAGCCCCACGTTTGAGGCTCTGCCCGAAGGTGGCTGATTCCTCCCTTGGGTAAGGTGGTTTGGTTTCTTCGCTATAGAGTATGGGAGATGACTCAGAAAGAAGAAGCTGTAAAAATGCAAGATGTTAGGAGTGCTGAACTATGTACAGCACGTTCTTTACGGCAAGGTTTCCTGCACTGTGTGATGTTAGTAATTATATACCATTATCGCTGTTTCACGGGAGAGGAAAGGACTGGAGCATCTGTGTTTGCTGAACTCTGCAAACAAGATGAAAGCAAGATACTTTTAGAAAGGATGGCTTAAGAAGAGTAATCTTACCTTTAATAGTAAATAAAAGGTTACCGAATAAAATGTTTGGAGATTAGCAAGTATGTTATTGATGCAAATCTGTGGCATACTTGGTAAAGAGCTATAAATATCCCTTACATTATTATCAATTGGGAGTTTACTAACAGGCAATTGGCTTTTTGAATCTTAATTATAATTGTGTTCTGCAGCTTTAATTTAGTGTATTACCCTACCAGCTGAAATGATAAACAAAAAGCAGTTTAAAAGGGGAAGAAATAGATACAGTTAATTAGTAATAAGCCCTTTCACAGCTTCTCCCTCATCTACACTCCCACCCTCTGAACATCTATTCAAAGATGTGAATGCACACTTAGGAGAGCGGTGTCTCCTTTAAGTGTCCCAATTCTCTAACCACATTTTTTCCAGATGCTGTTAAATATCACAGCGCTTCGGGGACACAGTTGACTCTAAGCATCGGAGTGAAAAGCGTTTGTTAAAAAAAAAAAAATGGGGGGAGGAATAGAAGTTAATTACAGAAAATAGGGACTGCAGCACTGAGAGGAGGCTGTGAAGCAGGAGACCTAAATGGCAAAGTAAACTCTGATGGGGAAACCATCTGTGGATGGCTCGAAAGCTCATCATCTGCTTGTGTGTGCTTGCATGTGTGTACGAGAGACACAGAGAGCGCAATGTGTGCTGTTACCAGTCAGGAACAGCCTTACCAGGATGGAAATACCATGGCTGCTGTCATTCCAGCTATGGAGTGCAGTCGAAAGTATTCATGTAAATATTTTTTTGCCTGCAGAGAAAATTTCTAGGCTTTATGATCTGTTGCCAGCACTGGTATTTCAAGCTTATGAGTCTTAGGTTTCTCTACAATGTAGTCCTGAAATGACCAGTTCCTGACACAGCAAACAGAGTAGAAAGCCAAAGGGCTACCTACAGGACATGGCAGAGAACAGGGGTGGGCAGGGCTCCTTGAGGAGATCATCTTGGGTTTCCAGAGGGCAGCTGCTTTTCCTTTTTCTCTCCACACAAAGCACCTGGGCCACAGATGAGGTAAGAATCTGTGAGATTGCACAATTATAATAGTATCTTCTAAGATGTAGACTCTCCCACAAAGGCATGGCAATTGCTGGTTGCCAAGGGGATGGATCTATAATAAAAATTGTTTTGATTTCAGTTCTGGTAACTTTCATATAAGGCAGAAAATAAAGTGTCAAACGTAGGGTCTGTTTTTGCTGACCAGTTTGCTCACCTCGTTCCCAAAAATCTCTTACGACCAGTAACACCAAGCATTTTATGGGCTCCCAATGGTAGCCTTGTGAGAAGCTCACCATTCTGATTTGCATTTTGAAGGTATCTGTCAGCCAGATAAAGTAGATTTCTCACAGCAAGTCAGTAAATCTGGCAGAGTTCCTGTCTCAGCCCAAGATGAAAAATGGCCCCTTTAGTCCTCTTACAACATAGATTGTTATGAATTAATATGTGCAAGAGTCATAAACCTTGGTGTTTTGTATTCATATTTTCTTCATAAAGATACAACTTCTGAGATTTGGCATCTCATTTCAGGAATGTCTCCGAGGCATTTTTTAGTTCTATATTCATTGAGCTTTGCATATAAATTCCGATAACCTTTGCATACCGCAGCACCAGGTACAAGGTAACTGTCAGACAAATAAGCTATAGCTGCAGCATACGGACGGGGGGAAAAAAAAAAAAAAAAAGACAAAAAAAAGGAGAGATGGATGGATAGCGGCTCTGATTCTACTGTCTCCAGGTGCCCTGGGACCCAACTTCCAGGGACTGCATGGGTGAGTTTGTACGTTTTTTCTTCAGCTTTCTAGGTGCTGTGGAGGAATTGGATCTTCTTTTCTGGGATCTGCCCTTTTCCTTGTTCTTCTCTCTGTCTTCAGTGAACTTCTGTGAGTAGGAAATCTACCCGCTAGGTGCAAAGCTGGAAGGAGCGCAAGGATGGGTGAAGTTCCATGCGTGTTCTCTGAAGCACTTCAATCTACGATGTGTAAAATGGGATGGGACCTTGTCAGGGCAAAAATTACTCCTTAATCCCTTACATTGACAAAAACTGCTTGGGAAAACGGGTCTCGTGTTCTCCCTGACCTGGGGAGGGAGTTTATGCCCAACTCACCAAGCAATGACAATGGCAGTGAGGAAAGTCAATGTCTCTGCGTCTGAATCTGTCCTCAGCACTACATCCACTGAAGCGTGGGTTGGGTGTTGAGCCACTGCGAGCTCTTTGTGAGCACGTGCGAGACTGTTCAGGTGTTTCAAGTCACTTAGGTACCCATGTGCTCACAGGCTCAAACTCCAGATAACAAACAGTACTTCTGTTTAGCTTGTCTTCTGTGTTTGCCAAGGATTCTGCCTCCTCGAGGGTAAAGCTGCTTGTCACCAGGTGTGCATAGACTCATAGAATCATAGAATTGTTGAGGTTGGAAAAGACCTCAAGGATCATCAAGTCCAACCATCAACCCAACCCCACCCAACCCACTAACCCATGTCCCCAAGCACCACATCTACACGTTTCTTGAACCCCTCCAGGGATGGTGACTCCACCACTTCCCTGGGCATACGGACAGTGCAGCTCAGATTTTGTCTTGGCCTTTTTAGGAGCTAGTTTTATTGAAAAGAATTAACAGCTCTAACATGTGAAGGGCTTGCTTTCTCCAGCCACCTTGCATTTTAAAAATCATGGAAAGTGAACATTCACAAGCACGTGTTTCCCCAGGTATTTGGGGCTGTCTTTGCTAAGCTTCACCCATATTCATTTGACTGATATTTCTTCCACAATAACAGAAAAAAAAGGAACACTTGGTTGAAGTGTAACGGATTCATTGCCCTTTGTACAACTTCTTCTTAAATACTGCAACCATAGCAAGGTTGCAAACAAAAATATTTGACTACCCCTGTACCATCATGAGGTTCATTTATTCCGTTTGTTTCATCTGAGGACTGTTCTCTTGTTTTCACCTTTCCAAGCAGTTGGGGGTCCATCCTACCTGCTCTGTGCTCCCCAGCCCTGGAAGCAGTCCTAGTTTGATAATATTTAGGAAGAGCCAGGCTAAGGAGGTGTATGCCTCCAAATTAAATTGACTCATAGGATGGTCCTGGACATAAGAATGTTTCTGTTATGATTGCAGTCTTTAAAGGACTGGTTGTAACTGGATCCAGAACAGAGGTAAGGATAACCCATAAAAGGCAAATTTCAAGAGGGCTCACTCTGCGAAGGCTGATTTAATCCGTCCAACAGATCCCCAAGGAAATAACCCAATATTTTCTTAGGCAGGGCTGTCTCACACAGGAAGATATTGGTCTCTTTCACTCTTTTATTGGCAAAATTTGTTCTTATTCATGTGCATTTTTGGGAAGATTTTCTTTACTTTTCATTATACTTGTCTGATCCTTCCCTGACACTAGTCATGTTATTTCTTTTTTTTTTAAGTACTAACTTTACCTTGTTCCTTTACCATTTCCAGGCCTGAAGCAATGCATTTATCAAAAGCCCCAATTACCAGTGTTAGTCAGCTAAGGTCAGATGTGATTCCCTTACAACCTGAGCATCCTGGCATCACCAGGCTGTGAGCGTGGTGGGACACACGTTACACCCCACAAACCCACATTTTCTATGGGATTTTGGTAGGGGAAGCTCTGACCTCACAGCAGCTTTTCCTGCTGAAAATGCAGGGTTATAACACTGGTGGTGTCTGGCACAGGAGCCTCACAGCTTTGATGCAGATCAATATTTTCGTCCGTCCATGTCTCCTAGCTTACTAAGGCAACTCATTTCTTCCATTCAAAGCGGTACTTTCCATACACCCTTAAAGAACAAATCCATATGCTAACGTTCCAGCACAGTTAACCCCTGCAATTAGTCACCTCTTCACATTTCAGGTTACTTAGGACAAAAAAAAAGAACCTTGGACACTTCTATGAAGGTTTAACGTCTGCAATACTTGAAAGACAATAGTAACCCCAAATTTCAGTCAGTCAAAAATATCAGTACCTTGTTTCTGTTTGGCATAGTTAAAAGCCTCATCCAGTCTGGCCTTGAACCCCTCCAGGGATGGGGCATCCACAACAAACATAATATATTTGTAGCTTCTCTGACAAAGAAATGGATCCCTGGTTGCTGGACAATATGTGTCTGATAGCCCTAGTGACCCCAGAGCACTGACATCCCAGGAGGTGCTTACATCCTCGTTCCTAGGAAATGCAGCAAGAGGTCTTACTTAGGTGAAGAGGAAATCCGGTGTAAGTCCTAGACCTCACCTCACTTTTCCTAGCACTTTGCTGAAATGAAGACATCATAAGCCATGCAGTTTTAAGAAATGTGCAAAATTAGTCAAGCTTTTGAGATCCATTTTGCGAGAAAATAAAACTCAGTGAACACATTCTGTGTATTTCTTCTGAGCATCTGCTTGTCTGGCACTTCCCCACAATACATTTGGGACATTTTCATCACTTCAGACAAAATCTGAAGTGCAGAAGCCTCAGAAATATTTACTACTCACACATCTCAAAAATGTAAGAGTGAGTTTCGTGAAAGCAGAAGGGAGAGACTTAATCAGCTTTATTAGACTTCAACAAAGGAAATAATGCATGAGTCCACCTCTTGTTGGGCATCAGAGAATCCGCATGGAACAGAGACATTTTTAATATCCTGGCTGCTGAAAGGGATTTAACCCGAGTTGAGCCTTTTTAGACAAGAGGCAGTCCACTCTGCTGTTCGGGTGCTCTGAGCTGTGCGGGTTCTCTGGTGATAATAAGCAGCAAGCTCACTCTGCAGTCCTGGTATAATTCCGGAGTAGGTCAGTCAGGGACACACAGCCTTTGGAAGCCAGACTTTCTACTAGTTTCCACAGAAAAGTGTATTCCACGTGGCTCAGGGATGTAAATGTTGATGAGGATGCAGACCTGGAAAACTCTTCCAGGAACCTCACTTCAAGGGACCTTGAAGGTCCATGTTCCTGAGATGGTTTTTAAAGAACCAGCACTAGACAGTAGTACCACTCTGTGAAAACAGCTACACAGCAGTTACAATGGGGGCTGCTGCTTCTGCAAACACACCAGGCAAATCTGGGTATTAATTAGTGGTCTAGTTAACAAAATAAGAGAGTTTCCACCCAAAGGGTACAGGTGTCACAACTTCATTACAGCTAGTCTCTAGACCTTGTCTCATCTGACATTGTGCCACCTGAAGCCTAGAGTGAAAAGCCTTCGTGCGCACACAGAGAACAGAGCAAAAGCATCATGGGCTTAAAATTCCACTTAGCAATTAGCCTACATTTCTTGTGCTGCAAAAAAATGGGAATTTTTATTCTAGAATGATGTTTACCTTCAGTGCCAAGGTCAGTTTCATTTCTATCTGTCCTGAAGCTTATGGTTCGATTTTTAATTCCTGAATGCTGACTCCAGTAACTAGATTAATTCAGTCCTGCAGTCTGAATCCAATAGGCATGTTTGATTTACTCATTCATTACAAATCATGCTACTTTAGGCAAATACCTGCACAAAACACTTAATTTCCAAATGAAAGCATCACACCTCAGAAACACTAGAAACAAATATTTTAAATGCTTCGTTTCATACCTTTCCTGAAGTAGTCTCCTGAAGCCTGAACCATCTCACAAAACAAGAGAAGAAATAACCTGTTCTCCCAAGGAGTGGGGGTGTGTTACATCAACAACAGGTCTGTTTGACCTCTTTCCTAGAGCTTTCCAGCACAGCCACATCTGTGATGGGTAGTGATTTCCCAGTGGGAGGCACATAGGAAATGCAGAAGAGCATTTTCAACAACACCAATTAGAAATGGCTTAGGTTGGTTTGTTTTATTTCCCCCAGACCGTTTGCAGATTCATTCATTTTTGTTTGTTCATTTAATGCCCCTCAACCTTTGCCTTTGCCTCCTGTTTTAATGCTGTGTGCCAGTCTCCATCAGATTTCGTTTACAAACTCATGAGTCAGCTAAGTGTAGCCCCTTTGCTGTTTTTAGCCATCCAGTTAATTTATTTATCTGGTTCTTTGCAGGAACCTTGCATTTTGCTTTATCAGCACAATGGAGAAGTTACCAGTTATTCTGTCTCTTACTCATTTTGAACACATAGGGAAGCTGCACAGGTGCTAAGGAGATATTACCTATGGTGTGAAATATAAATGTCCAAGAACAGACTCTATTGCCTTCTTCAAATACAACCAAAGACCTGTTCTCATCATCTGAATCCACATTCCCCTTGGCTCTGAGCCCTAACAGCAACTTCTCTTTATCCCTAGCTTACTCTAAGTCTTATAAAAGCCTTTATATATTCTTATTTCTTTCCACATCAAAGGAAAAAGGGGGTAACTAAAATTGGGATTCTCTTCTTTGGCTGGGCTTGGGTTTTTTTTGGTTTTTTTTTTATTTTTTTTATTTAGCCCTAGAGACAAACTCTGTCCGATATCCCTTTGGAAGTATTCTTTAGTTGCAATCCAGACTGCAGCGTTCCTTTCATGTACAACCTATGCTCAAAGAGGCACTGGTAGGAAAAGCAAGGCATACATACAAAAAGAGCTTTTTTTTATGTTCCTCATAAATTTAATTGGGCACAGAAAGTCCCATGCAAAGATTTGGAGGTGCTATGAAACATGGACAAGGCAAACTGAAGTCTACACTAAAAAAAAAAAAAATAATTTTTGCTGAATGTCCCGGATGAGGATTCCTAAGCATGTTAGCAGGGATAAACCACGGAGGGTTTGTCGTTGTGGTTAGCTTATGGTTTGATAAGAAGTCAGCAGGCTCTTTCTTCAGCCTGGTAAACTTTTTACTGTGATTTCTTGATTTTTCACTTAGTTTGGACAGAAATAGGTTTGTCAGTTAAATCTTCTTTTTCTAGTCACTCTCAATTTCCAGTTCCCGTGCAGGAGGATAATTCCCTGTTTTTCTGGAGAACTTATCACTCCCATTATTTCTCTTTCTGTGCAAATATCAGGGTTTTCCAGCTGCAGACCATGTCACATCTGGTTATGCAGTTACATATTTCCAAACTGCTGGGTCACTGGACAGAAAGGAGAAAGGAGGTGTGGACTTTTGCTGGTAATACCTGTTCTTTCCTATCAGGTTTTTGATGCACTTTACAGAAGACACTGCTACTACTACCTTGTTTTCACAGGTGAGTAAGGAGAGACACAGCCTGGCTTAAATATCTTGCCCAAGGTTACTCCCCAAGTCCCCCATGGAAAGCCCAGCTCTCGACTCTCATACATCCTCTTTGCACAGTGATGTTTCCACACATCAGACGTGCCCCTGTACAATTTGTTAACACAACTCCAGTGTTGTGAATAGTGTTTGCAGAATTACATCAAATGGAGAGACGGTGAGCCTGCGTCTCTGGGGAATAAATCTGGCCTCCATCCTAACTCTGGGATTACTTTGCCACTGTCTTGATACACAGCCTTGGATGTGTGTCACTTAACTTTCCTTTCTCCCCGGCAAGATAAAGATAAATACACCTATTGACTTCCACTAATCAGCTGTTCACAAGGCACCTGGAGACTGTGCCTGGGTGTGAGGACAGCTTATGGGGAAGCACGGAAAGGGAGACTGCAGATAGGGTTTGTTATCACCCCAACAAGAGAAGTCAGAGGCAGGGGATGTCTGTGCACAGCTGAAGTCACTCCAGTCCCCAGTGCCCCATCTGCTGCCCTGGGGACCCCTGAAAGCAGCTTTGCCCCTTTCCTGACATCGCACACTCTCTGCTTCAACAGCTGAACCATGGCTCAGAGTCTCAGCTCCCACCAGGAGTAAGCTCACGTGTAGTGGAGTGTGTTTCTAACTCTCCTGGCTGCGGAGGAAACTTGACTGGTGCAAAGGTGTACGCAAGGGAAACATCACCAGGAAAGGAAATGGAAGGTGAACATAAAGCAACCCAGGTCCATAGCTTTATAAATAGCAACAGGACAAGTGCATGGTGACGTTTCAGTTATGATGATCACAGAATCATAGAATCATGAAGGTTGGAAAAGACCTCAAGGATCATCAAGTCCAACCATCAACCCAACCCCACCCAACCCACTAACCCATGTCCCCAAGCACCACATCTACACGTTTCTTACCCCCAGGGATGGTCCCCCCCCCCCTGCCCTGGCCAGCCTGTTCCAATGCCTCATCACTCTTGCAGTGAAGAAATTTTTTCTAATCTCCAGCCTAAACCTCCCCTGGTATAACTTGAGGCCATTTCCTCTTGTCCCATCACTTGTTCCTTTAGAGCAGAGCCCAGCACCCCCCTCACTGCACCCTCCTTTCAGGCAGCTGTAGAGAGTGATGAGGTCTCCTCTCAGCCTCCTCTTCTCCAGACTAACCCCCCCAGCTCCCTCAGCCGCTCCTCGTCAGCCCTGTGCTCCAGACCCTTCCCCAGCTCCGTTGCCCTTCTCTGGACCTGCTCCAGCCCCTCAATGTCCTTCTTGTGCTGAGGGGCCCAAAACTGACACAGGATTCAATTATGAGACTGACCCCATCCCAGGAAAGATGGAAAGTCTTCCAGGTGAGGCTAGACAAAGGTGGCTGGAAGGTGGGTGGAATGTAAGATGAGGATAGCTCCTTTTCTAATAGTCTTCCTGTGTTTATTGATGAAGAAACAAAAGCCTCCAATCCCTAGGGCTCTCCATATCACACCTTTCACTGGCACCAAGTCAGCAAAAAAGAACAAGTCTCTTAAAATTAAAATGAAGGGAAAACATGCGGTCAAACAGAACATATAAATCCCAAATATTTCGAATATATATTCTGCTTCACTTTGCAGTTTCTGCTCACCAACTACTCACAGAATGACAGTCTGATCTGATAAGAGCGGCCAGCTGCGATACGCTGCATTTAAATTTATATTGCAAACAACAGGCTCCATTACCCAAGGATTTTCTCGTTGCATTCCTAATATTGTCTTTCTGCATGCTTTATTGCTCCTCATTCCCTTACACTCTCTGCTTTCTAGCGTGTGCCAACACACCCTGGTATTTGTTTCAAACATTTTGATTTTTTTTACTTAACTACCTTTGACTAAATTTCCTTTTTATGCCTCTAAACACTCTCTGCTTTTCAAATACCATCTCCAAAGCTGCTGTCTCATACACTCTCTGCTGTTCCTTTCTCCCTTTCTGCTGCCCTCCCTCTTCCTTCATCCTCTAACCATTTGATCACTGCGGTTCTTTGATGTGGGAGCCTTCCAGTTCAGGCCCAATTTAATTATGTTTTTCAGAAGACTGACCTCTGTGGTCCCAATTTGTTCAAGACATTTCCTTCATTGATCCAGGACCAGATCCTTGTTCTGCCTCTTCTAAACCAGATTCTTGATATTAGAAGCAGCCATGTATTATTAGCTCTCAAGGTCGGTTTGCATATACCAGCAGTTAATTGCACTGATTTCTTTGCAGTGGATACAATGCACTCTTCCCTGCCCTGAGGTCTAGATGCATTAACACAAAATCAAAGGGAAACAATTAGAGGTATTATCATGCTACAACAGACGGGTTTGCTTCACTATTCATAAGCATCCTCAAAGCACAGATTACATTCTTCAGTAAATTGCAACACATCCCAAGGTTCTGTATATATAATTTCCGTTGGGCTATTATGAAAACAACATCCAGCGCTATCAGATATTCCTTTCTTAAATTCTCCTCCTATCCTCCACTGTTCAGGAAATAATCAGATGTTTCCAGCTTTGAGGTGGAAAGGCAAATGTGTGGTTTCAAGACAGAACGAGAGTCCTATAGAACATATATGATGTAAAACACGCGGTCTTGATGGCACCCAGAGTGGGTAGAAACCAGCTCTCTGTTTAAAATACCAGTCTGATACACATTTCAAACTCCCCTATACAGGCTGCATTCTCCTGTGGAGCAGTGCAGGCTTCCTATCCGCAGCAGAAAAAGTTATGCAAAACTGAAATTTTATTTTTTTTTTTTTTTACCCCAGGGAGGGAAAACTGCAATACTCCAGCCAAAAAGAGGGGGAAAAAGAGTCCATGGTGATTGCTGCTATACATTACTTCCATAGGGTCTGCAGCTAGTGACTATCCAGAAGGATGCAGGGCTCGGTGACCGCCCAGTAACGGCACGGGGCCACCGAGTTCTGTGTGTTCAGGGAACACTCGCTGTGGCAAAGGTCTCTCTGAATTAGATTGAGCTAATTAAATACAGCTCTGTGCTTGACAGGATCTACAGATGCCTCAATCCACTTTGTCCAGTCCTACCCAAGGATGATGTCAGATCTAAGTAGACCAGCATGAAGACGTTATCCTTGCTTGCTGCCAAAAGCTAACAGCCTGAATAAGATCAGCACAACCGTTATGCTTGACCCTAACCGGAAAGTGTCAGGGAAACTGAGCCTCTGGATAAAACCAGAGCTGCTTCAAGACCACAGCATCTATTTCCCAAAGCAGAAGGCTAAAAATGGGAGGGCATAGCTGCTACCGTGAGAGGTGTTGAAATCCAGAGAGATCTCGACAATCCCTCCTTCGCCACCATGACCATAGCAAGATGTTGCCTTTCACATTGGTGGCAGATTTTTCACTTGGGTTGAGTTTTTAATTTTAAACAGAAAAGTACTCTCACCTCCCTTCTTCTATCTGTACACTTGGCATGAGAAATCACAAACACTCTTCACAGGAGAAGGATGTTCATATAAAAGAAGAAACTGAAACAATGAGATAATCATGATTCAGATATAAATAAAAAATAACTCTTGGACTATCTGTCCTCCTATCTCACAGTTCCCACTGATTTTCCCACATATGTTTAAATGACCCAAGAAGCACATCTCTTACGTCAAGTAAGTGACTCCATAGCATAACACCTTTCAGTCTTAGAAATATTTTATAACACCCCAGCCCAACTCACCTTCCTGATGAAATTTATCCACCCAACACACACCCAACTTTTTCTCCCACTTCTGAGCTCACTCTCAGCAAGGTCTGCAAACACACGTGCATCCTTGTAATGACTACTCGAAATGGGAGGGGGAGGGAAGTGTCCGTCCTGCAAGGATCAGCTCCTGCTTGATATTTTCCCACTCATGCTGCCTCAGGCCAGTTGGCTCATGGAGAATGTTCTGTCTGTCTGAATTCTGGAGATTGAGCTGTTCCCTCCTTTTTTCTGGACTAAGTTCTGAAGTCTCCATTCTCAGAACCCGTGGGAGGTTTGCCCAAGTAAGATGTGAGTAAGGATTTCAAGACATGGACCTCTGAGTCACAGGTTCCTTGAAAAAGGCACCAAAAATGGCAAAAAAACCCCATTTAATGTACACCATCGTGTTCACTTGGACATCTCCCAGCACAGAGGGCCTCAGCGGTGCCTACTGAAAATACTGGCTATGGTGAATATAGCATCTGTATCAGCCCTCTGCAGGGTGTCGTTGCCAGGACATCAGTGAATATTTGGTAGTTACTTGCCCAAAGAATCATCATAAATCTCTTGAGCTGTCTGGAGACCCCTAAATGCTCAAAACAGCGAAATCTCCTCTGAAGGTATTTCTTGATTTAGTTCAAATAATCTTGTTTAGTTTCTCTCTTTTCAATAGCTTGCTTTTTCTTGGATCTCTGATCTGTATCTCTGATTTTCTCTGGATCATCCACTGGGGTATACTCATGCTCTCTTTCTTATCCATCGATAGTCAGGATGCACTGGATGCCAAGGAGTCTCTCATTTCCTTGGTAACAAATAAAAAGGAAACATAATGCAGACACTGAGCTAACGGTTAGGATACTTGATCTCCTTTGCTGATAATTTAGCCTGTAACTGCTGTTTGGTTGTTATAGAATCATAGAATCATTAAGGTTGGAAGAGGCCTCAAGGATCATCAAGTCCAACTGTCAACCCACACCACCTACATCCTCATCTACACTTTATTTTCCCCAACAACTGAAGAGCCAAGTTTTGTTGATCAGGATACAGCACTGAGCCTCAAAAGGTAATATTCAATGTAAGGGATTAATATCACTTGGGTGATGACATACTGGAAATTGTGAGAAAGAGATCAACTGCATCTTCTCCAAGACTCTGCAGCTTCAACAGCCTGCACCCCCAGCTGTGACAATGGAGGGTCAACCATCTCAAAAGGAACTTTGCAGGAAAGGACCTTGAAGTCTTGGTGGACACAAAGTTGAACATGAGTCTGAAATGTGCCTTTGGAGCAAAGAACACCAATGGCCTCCTGGGCTCCTAGTAGGCAGAGGGTTGCAAGCAGGTGGAGAGAGGTGTTCCTTCTCAACTACTCAGCACAGGTGAGATATTCCTGGAGTGCTGGGTCCAAGCCTGGGCTCCACAGGGCAAAAGAGACATGGACATACTGGAGTAAGTTCAGAGGAGGGCTATGAAGACGATGAAGGGATTGGAGGCTGTCTCCTATAAGCCTCCTATAAGGAAAGTGGGACTGCTCAGCCTGGAGAAGAGAAGGCTTGGGGGCATCTTATCAATGTGTACAAATACCTGCTGGGGGGGAACTACAGGAGTTGGAGCCAGAGTCTTGTCAGCGGTGTCTAGTGACAAGATAGAAGGAATTGTCCACAAATTGAAATACAGGGAATTTCATTTAAACATTAAAAAAAAATAAAAAATTCACCATGAGGACAGTTGAACACTGGAGTGCGCTGTCCAGAGAAGGTGAGAAGTCTCCATCCTAAGGTATGTTCAAAACCTGACTGGGCACAGTCCTGGCCACCCTGTCCTACGTGACCCAGCTTTGAGCAGACAGATGGGTTAGAGGATCTCCAGGGATGCCTTCCAAATTCAACTATTCTGTGATTCTGTGGTGTAAACTGGTTTTTATGCCACTTATTTAAAGGGCATTCCAGATCCCAGTGCAGAGCCAGAACAGCTTCTGCCCTTGTGCTGTCTGCAACGTCACCTCTCTCACACACAGCTTTGAGCATGATAGAGATGAGTAACTAGACTAGTGGATTCTACAATAATGAATTTTATTCATAAGGAATTTAATTTCTAGTGAAGATGATTCTGTCAGACTGGCTCTTATTATAGCAAACACCTCTCTCCAGAACACAAGCTAACAATTTCCCCCATCCATCACGCTTTGTAGTCCTGGCTCACGTACCAGGCAGAGCTGGGAAGAGTCAACTTTCATGGATCAATATTCCAGACATAAAGGAGGGGTCAGATTGCACTGGTTGATAAATTATGGTAAAGCCATTGCTAGAAATCAATCCTTTGTTGAAATGACTAAGAATGATTGCAACCAAATGATGGACAGGGAAGCAAGGGTCCTAGACTCCCTCTTTTGAGATTATTGCCCACTTTGGAAATCAGCTTAAATTGCACGATTTTTTTCTTTCTTTTCTTTTTTTTTTTTTTCAGTTTAAGTAAATTGTGGCAGCAAATTAAGTCATCATCTCACTTTTCCTAAGCCTTTCGTAGGAGTGGGAGTGCAATGGGTGGGGAGGAGGAGGAAAGGAGACTTGTGCTCATCACTCTAAGGAGGGAAAGTGAAAACAGTGATAAAATCGGCTTTTTTATGGCATGGAGACGAATGAAGTGTAGGCAGTTCAGTCTCTCCAGCTTGTCCCCACTTCACGTCTTCCTGGTCCTGATGGTTCAGTGCACGTGGTTGATTGCAGCCAATGCTCCTTGCCTGAACATGTAAATTTTCTCTGGCAAAAGGTGAAGAGTAAGGATCATCTGAAATTAATATGTTTCCAGAAAAATGCTGAATAGAAAATGTCTGTTAATACAATCTAAGGAATTCTAATTTTTAAAGAAAATCTCCATCTCTAGAGATACAGATGTATGTGAAGAGCCACAGAGTATGAGAATGGACACAAACATGTTCAGAAAACAGACTGAACCTAACCAGGTGTATGGAAATATTTCCCTCAAGTATCATATTATCTTCCATTTGACCACAGCTCGTGCTGAAGAACATGGTCAGACATTGAAATGAAAAATTATAGAGGTGAGCCAGAGAGGAAAGCTGCAAATGGAAAGGTACACCCTAGATCAACAACAGAACTTAGAAGAATACCCATGAATTGCTTCACTGCTTGCCAGTACACGAGACCCCGAGTACAAAAGTAGTTTTGTTGCTATCTCAGGAACATCACCACCCATAGATACAAGCTCAAAGTATTTACAGCATATTTCATCTTAAATACAGAAATCTTACATCTCTGTGTCAAAGCCATCTTACAGCTGAAATAATTCCTCTGTCAAGCTGTTCATAACCTGCCAACCACAGCTGTCATGTTGAAGCATGAAAGCAACCTGACTGCTCTTAATAAAGTGTCTATTACTTAGGAACCTTTGGCTTCTAGGAATTTACCATCCTTAAAACCCAGGAAATGTCTGAGTTACTTCTTCACCAATATGAGTCAGGAAGCATCTGGAAACTGTTCCCCATGTGACACAATATACCGAAATAATGCCAGCATCGCAAGGTTCGGGTACATTCACGCCGTGCAGCTGCTTATCAAAATGCAAGCAAAAGATTAACCAAAGCACAAAGAGCTGGGAAAAAATGCAAAAAGTCCCATCTCATTTCAGGTGCCCAGTTTGCTGTTTTCCAGCATTTCAAGACCACTGTGTCTGTATTGGTTCCTCGTCAGAAGTTGGCATTTCTGCAAGAGGTTGCTGACATAGGGAGAATATACTTTAGTGACAGGACCAGGGGAGGTTTAGGCTGGAGATTAGAAAAAAATTCTTCACTGCAAGAGTGATCAGTCATTGGAACAGGCTGCCCAGGGCAGTGGTGGAGTCACCATCCCTGGAGGGGTTCAAGAAACGTGGAGATGTGGTGCTTGGGGACATGGGTTAGTGGGTTGGGTGGGATTGGGTTGACGGTTGGACTTGATGATCCTTGAGGTCTCTTCCAACCTCAACAAAACATAAAAGAATTAGACAAGACTATTTTTCCTGTGGCTTTTTTTCACCCTCTTGTAACAGTAATTGTTTAAAATTACACTACTTGAAGAACTGATTTATTTCAGAAGCTTTCTGATACCTGTTATTAGGCATCCTGGAGCAACAAGGTATGTATTTGGCCTCTCATAGCCTTGCTTTTGTGAGGTTTTCATGGAAATTTCCGTGGCTGGAAACTGGAAGAAAGGCGGGAGATTGGGGACTGCTGCCAGTGGCATGACTGCGTGCCTGGAGCTTCACCTTGCCACTGCATACCCACCCTGGCTGCTGAAAACTGCCGTCTGAGCACATTTCACAAGGGAGACAGCACATCATTGGTACATAGTCTTTAAATGTTTTACAGGGTATAATTTCACAGATGGATCCTGGGATGTTTTAACAGAACTATTTATTTTTTTAGGAGGACAGATTGGAATAAAAACCAAAATAATAATGAAATATATATAGCAATGACTAACTGTCTACAAATAGTTGAGATGCCTGACTGTTAAAGATGAAGAAGAATTGTTTAACACATTGCATCAGAATTTAGTGTGTATAGAACAGCTGAAGATGAAAAGGAAAGATCATCTTGTCACACACACACAGGGACTTCATTTCACTGCTTGGTCACAGACAACTGGTATTTGTCCTTTGGCAAGTCTCTTAATATTATCCTGTGTGAGTGCTCTGTCCTTACAATGAAAGCAAAGATTTTCAACTCTCATTGTCTTTCTGTCCTGTCCACGTATTTGAAAGCAGTTTGGCCTGAAACGGTTTCTTTCTACGCATTCACATGGCACGATCAAATTATAATCCCAATTGTCTAGGCATTCTCAGCACTGCCCTAATTCAATAATTAAACTAGTACAAAAAGTGCCTTATAAATATTAAATATCATATTCTACCTATTCTAATTATGTTATGTACCGAGTGCTATAGTGTATAATAAATTGCTGTTTTCAAAGTACAATTTAATCTGATTATCTACAGCCTCATTAAAGGCAAAGGCAAATTTGAAAGAATATTAGTGCTTTAGGAACTGCAGACAAATTTCCAAAACCAACTAAGGCACCTACAGGCTCTCAGAATCATTGGGAACCTTTGGGAATCTCACTTTTGGGCAACCACGTAATTTATGAACTTTTTAGATAGGTATGAAAGACATTTAAGGACTTTGGAAATTTTCATCCAAGAAGTCTTGACTATGCAGAGGTCTCCCAGGAAAGCACTAAGAGTTGTTTCGCTATTTAAATAGTCTGGCCAAAGCACTCAAAATCTGTTGCAAGGAAAATCCTAGAGGAGTGAGCAGAGACCCCATGCTAGAAGAGGAATAGACCTCTATAAGCTAACAGCTCTTCTTTTTATCTCTCTTCATTATTTTTCTCCTAATGGTGAAACTAATAGGAGAAACCTTTCTTCAGTACAGCCTTGCGCTCACTCTGCTAATTCCCAGGAGAATAAAGCTCCTTTATTAATATACTCTGCACTCTCACGCACGTATCAGATTACACGTCAAAAAATAAGAAAGGAAAGCAAAAAACTTGGGTGACATTTGTTGACATTTCCAACACAGAGGAAACAAGCAAGTTACGCCGTTGCAGAATGTTAAAAAGGCCGTGGAGAGTGAGTTTCCCCTCATCAATCTGGCCCTCGGGGCATTTTTAACTCAGCCTGATGCTGTGTTCCCTAGCAGGAGGTATTCCTGCAACACTAGGAGACAGGGATGGCTCCTCTCGGTTCTTTGGAGACCTCAATAAAAAGGTCACCAGATCTTGTATTTTAATTTACATTTTTTAAAAGATCAAGGTCTGGAAAAAAAAAAAAAAAAGACTAATCAAGATGCTCAGCCTGCGTCTTAACAAAACAGCAGCTCCAAACAGAAATCAAAAATCAAAATACCAGCATTTTTCATTTTTATAAAGAATTTAAAAAGAGATTGAAGGTTCTTTATTTTTCTTCTTTCTTTTTCTGAAATCATGTTAAGATCCCTTTAGAGGCTGCAACCAAGAAACATCAAAAACCTTAATGTGGCCTGAGGGTGGCTCACTACAAAGCCATGTGCTAATGGTACCTCACATTTATGGGGCTTTTCATCCCGAAGAGCCGGATCCCCAGGCAGTGCAGATACTCTGCATGCAGGAATAATAACTTTGAGCCTCCTTACTGACATGGGACTGTTCCTGAGGGTCCTCCACACCCAGCCCCCAGTATTTTTATTTTT
>NW_010121833.1:0-640 GCF_000699245.1 Pterocles gutturalis
CAAGAGCCTGGGGGGAACATGGTGCCCCTGGGGGGAACACGGTGCCACTGGGGTGCTGGTGCTCAGGGCAGGATGGGGCTCCCCACCGCACAGAGCTGCTCACAGACACCTGCAGCTCCCGTGCCAGCGACTGTCCGTGTGTCTGGCCGTCACTTGTCACCATAAAACAGTCTTGCTGCCGTGGGTTGTCCCACGAGCACAGCTGTAATTCCAGGGGAACCCACCAGCCAGCGTGAGCTTGACCAAGCAACCGAGGTCTTGACACTCAGCGCCTTTTGAGACAGCAGCTGCACAGCAGAGGTGAGGGAAAGGCTGCGGCTCATCCCAAGCCCCTCACCAGGTGCCTGAGGACTTGCGCCATGCAGCTGGTGGCTCTGAAGCCACTCGACAAAAAGCTCTGGGATCTCCCGGCAGAGCTGCAGGAGCAGAGGCGGAAAGGAGCGGGGACCAGCATCAGTCCCCCATCCCATCCTCGGCTCTCCGGGATGATCAACCACATCACCAAACTATTTAAATAAATAAGCACGGAGCAGGGTCGGTGTTAAAAACCTTCGCCTCTGAGCAGGTTATTTATACCTTCCTCCATCGATCGGTGTGGGCCTCCTGCCCAAATCAATGCCAGTGCCCACGCGGCGAGAGG
>NW_010121833.1:691-1500 GCF_000699245.1 Pterocles gutturalis
CTGCCTGCTATTCCTGCAACGCTGCAGCTGCCAGAACCAGACACCCTCTTCCCTGCCCCAGAAACTCCCAGGGACAAACAGGATGCCAGAGACAATAGTTCATCCATAAAAAACGTGGAAAACGAGCCCGGGCTCCAACGCCTCGCAGCAGGCTGAGGTTTCTCAGCTTGGGGTGTCTTCCCAGGGCAGCAGCAGGAGCAGAACCCCCTTTTTTTTCCAGCAAGAACCAAGCTTGCCGGCATGGCTGAGGGATGGGGGGCGAGCTGTGCATCCCCCCAACCCTGGAGAGCCCCAGCGCTGCGAGCGGGAATGCTCCAGAGCACCGAGGGAGGCGGGCACAGCGGGGAAAGGGACAGGAGTGACCGGGAGAAGGTGGCGAGGAGCCTGGAAGCACCCAGATCCGAGCAATTTTGGGTCATGGGCTCACTCTGCCCCGGCTGCTCCATCTCGCTAATCTCCTCCTGGGAAACAAGCCACGAGACACCCACAAAAGCCGGGGTGCGGCCCCAGCCCACGTCCTGCCGCAACCGGCAATTTGCTGAGGCAACGGCGGCGGGCGGACGGGCACGGCCCCCCTGCCAGAGCGGTCCCCCCCTGACCCCGAGAGCTGCCGCTCAGCTGGGCAGGAGATTTGGGGGTGCTGCCAGCCCCCGTGGCCTTGCGATGGGGCTGCGAACAGGCAGCCTCCCTGTCACCCTCTGCACCCCACGGGGAAAACGGGTGCATGGGAGCGTCCTAAAATCCTCTCCCGGGGGCTGTGGTCAGCCTCCCACCAGCAACCTGAGCCGTGCGGGGTTATTTTTAGTGTG
>NW_010121834.1:0-3231 GCF_000699245.1 Pterocles gutturalis
GGTGCGTCGGGGCCTGTGGGGCCGCGGCTTGGGCCGCTTCGCCGTGGTCGCCTCTTTGGTGTCATCACCGTGGGCCCAGGCGCGGTTGGGAGCTGCTGGGGCCCTGTCTGGGAGGCGGCTGGCAGTGGGGGCCGGGCTTAGCTCCTTTAATGCTCCTCGACTGAAACACAGACCTGGCATCTTCTGTCCCCTGAGCATGTGGGATTGGTTTCCGTTCTAAAATGACCTGGGGAAAATGGCCCCTGAGGTGATTCTAGTCTTAAAGGTATGAGCTCACCTCTATCTCTACTGCTCTGTTTTTGGGTGCAGGTGTTAGCCTTGAATCTCCAGGGTCCCTTACCAGGATGTGCTTCCTATTTAGTCTTCTCTAGTGTATATGACTGTAGGGGTCTGGACAGGAATATGGGTCCCGTTTTCCCTCCCTGGTCTTTTTTTGTTTCGTTGAATTCTGTTTCTGAGTCAGAGTCCTGTGATTCTTCTTAAGATAGTAGCTTTCAGGTTGCTGTGTAGGGAGTTTCCCTCCTGAATTTGGACATTTGTCAGTGAGAGGCCCAAAGTGTTGTCAAGCAGAGACTGAGAAATGAAACTTCTGTGCAGCTTAAGCTGACCTGGACTTTGTTCTAAAAATAAAATTGTAAAAAAGTCACATACTCATTTGCTCTAATTTTCTAATTGATTTGTGTTCAGTGTGTACTGCCTGTCTTAATTATGCTGCGGTTTTCCTTTTTTTCTGATTTGTTATTTTCTGTTTAGTGTTACATTCTCCAGTACTAGTGCTATTCTGTAGTGCTGTTCAAGTTGCTGTCTGCACATGAGAAAGGGACGAGTAGTTGTCAGGATGTTGGTCTATCAGCTGTGGGAGACCTTCCTTATTTATTACTTGTGTATTAGAGAAAGTAGTGCTGTAGACTTTCAGTGAACAGATCTATTAGTTTGAAACTGTCAAGATGCATATTTCCAAATGCTGAGGTTCTCAAATATTGAAGTATTCTGAAAGGCTACTAATAAAAATCTATTCCTAAAACTTTGCAATGGGATCAAATTTGAAAGAAGAACAATTGGGAGCAAGTTGACCTTATAGGTTTGACTCTCTGGCATCCAATATTGGTTCAGTTGATGGTGCAAAAATTAGAATTTGCTTTGACTTTGCCTCATGCATGGCCTTTCTTTAAACTTTGCTGGTTTGGCAACTTTCCCTCATGTGAAACTTATAGATGCACCTTTTTTTTTTTTTTTTTTTTTTTTTTTTTTTTTTTTTTTTTCTTCTCTTCACCCCTCACTTCAAGAGCTGCAGAAGGGTTAAACTGTTTAAGCAACCTCAAAAGAGTGATATGTTAAAGCAGAATCAACAAAAAATGGCCTTCAAGTACCACGAACTGGTTCTGAACAAATTGTTCTAGATGTATTGAAGGTAATTCTCAAGAATATGAAGTTGGGAACATTAACATTAAGTAACTAACATTAACTGCTGTGGAAAAATTTATGTGACACTTGCACAAAAATAAATGAAACTTGGATTTCAGAAGCATGGGAAGTTAGAGTTAGGTTGGTTTACATCTGTACTGATGCAAGACTTCTTTGATATTTTCATATTTTAAAAGTGAATGCATGGTAATGGAATGTGATTCCTGGTTCTCGTACACATATGACTTGTATTTCGTGGGACTTAACTTCCACGCTGGGTCCTGTCCTTTCCCTGATACAGGCCAGTTATGTAATCTGAGCCTGTGCTTCTGTAAACCTGGTCTGCCACGCTGGAGCTGGTGTTCTCATCCTGATGTCAACTAGAACAGGGAGGGTTTGTTCCTATTTCATAGTCAGCTCAGAAACCACTGCCTTCCAGTGTAATGTTAAGATTTGTTTCTCTGTTGTGCATCACTGTGTGTATTAGGTGATACATTTACAGCTGAAATGCCCTCGGTATGTTGTAAACTTTGTCAGTCAATCCCCCTTTTTTTTTTTCTTGCTACCCTGATTAATTGTGTCATCCACAAATTGAACACCTCTGTTTGCCCCCTTTTAGGGATCACTTCTGAACATCTTGAACAGTACATACAATTAGAAACTGCTCTGAATGTTTTGTGGAGTGGAGATAACTGTCTCTTGATCTTCAGTATCTAATTTGGAAGATGTTTTGTAGGTCATATGACTTGAAGGACCCTTGAGCGATGTAGATACTTGTAAGCTTTCTAATTAGGGTTTTCAACACCATGGTCAGTGATCATCTGGTTCCTTCTTTGTCCCCTTCCTCCCTCTCCTCTGTTCCATTGTACCAGCTAGAGGTCCTTTTCTGGTTTTTAAAAGACATGTATAAACCTGTACTGGTAATGTGTTTGTAGGCTGTTTAATGCACACGGCTTGTGCAGGCTCTGCCAGAACAGGATGGCATTAGGGCCCTTTGCATCTGTCACAGAATGGTTGCTCTCAAGACAAGGTAGTCTAAGGCTAATACGGTGATGCTGCTGTTGCTGAGGCTTTATTGTAGACTGTTCCAGTGGCCCATCTTACATGGTGGAGTTCTAAAGTGTGGCACAGGCCTTGTACCCTTGTGTTTAATTTAAACATTGCCTTACACTGGGCAGTGTTGCTGCGGCTTGTTTGGATAAAGAGTCTCTTGACCTGAGCAACTGGGCGTTGTTTGGGGCTGCCTCTATGACAGCTCTGTTGCCATGAATGTCAGACGTGGAGAGCAGAAGCTGTTGTGGATGTTCATGCCTCCCTGTTGTCAGGGGGAGGTTGAGATGAACCATTCTTCAGTGCTGGATTTTTCAGAGTGTGGCTGGTGCTGCAATGCCTGGAAGAGGCTTCTGTCTTCAGGGAGCTGAAAAGATGTGTGAAGAAACACAGCCTTGATAATGGCTCGATGCTCTTCTCAGGAGGACACTATTGACCCCCGATTTCCACCATACCCCTCTTCAGCTGCTATTGTCACTGCAGCGAAGGCATCTCAAAATGTCAGGCGATGGGCTGGAGAGATAGCTGATGAATCAGCTCCACCGGAGCACTGTCATGACACACGGCACAGCAGCACACGAGATGCAGTGATGATGGTACGGTGCCGGGCTGCTCATCCCGGCCTCCTTGGGAAGGTTCTGTGCTGCTCGTTCTTCGCGGCGGGCCTTGTTTCCCCTGCTTCCCCCTTCAGCGAGGGCTTGCTGGGTGATGGTGGCCTGGCATGATGTCTGCTCCGTGCTCAAACGTGACCGCAGCTCCCTCTGCTACGAGAATAAT